>NW_022630876.1:0-46159 GCF_010909765.2 Amblyraja radiata
ATATAGTTGGGATCACGGAGACATGGCTCCAGGGTGACCAAGGCTGGGAGCTGAACATCCAGGGATATTCAATATTCAGGAGGGATAGACAGAAAGGGAAAGGAGGTGGGGTAGCGTTGCTGGTTAGAGAGCAGATTAACGCAATAGAAAGGAAGGACATTAGCTTTGAGGATGTGGAATCGATATGGGTAGAGCTGCGAAATACTAAGGGGCAGAAAACGCTAGTGGGAGTTGTGTACAGGCCACCTAACAGTAGTAGTGGCATTGGGGATGGCATCAAACAGGAAATTAGAAAAGCGTGCAACAAAGGTAAAACAGTTATAATGGGTGACTTCAATCTACATATAGTTTGGGTGAATCAAATTGGCAAGGGTGCTGAGGAAGAGGATTTCTTGGAATGTATGCGGGATATTTTTCTAAACCAACATGTAGGGGAACCAACGAGAGAGCAGGCTATTATAGACTGGGTATTGAGTAATGAAGAAGGGTTAGTTAGCAGTCTTGTTGTGCATGGTCCCTTGGGCAAGAGTGACCATAATATGGTTGAGTTCTTCATTAGGATGGAGAGTGACATCGTTAATTCAGAAACAAGGGTCCTGAACTTAAAGAAAGGTAACTTTGAGGGTATGAGACGTGAATTGGCCAAGATAGACTGGCGATTGATTCTTAATGGGTTGACGGTGGATATGCAATGGAAAGCATTTAAACACTGCATGGATGAACTACAACAATCATTCTTATAGAATTTTTCGAGGATGTAACTAGTAGAGTGGATAAGGGGGAACCAGTGGATGTGTTATATCTGGACTTTCAGAAGGCTTTCGACAAGGTCCCACATAAGAGATTAGTATACAAACTTAAAGCACACGGTATTGGGGGTTCAGTAGTGATGTGGATAGAGAACTGGATGGCAGACAGGAAGCAAAGAGTAGGAGTAAACGGGTCCTTTTCACAATGGCAGGCAGTGACTAGTGGGGTACCGCAAGGCTCAGTTCTGGGACCCCAGCTATTTACAATATATATTAATGATTTGGACGAGGGAATTGAATGCAACATCTCCAAGTTTGCAGATGACACCGCTGGGGGGCAGTGTTAGCTGTGAGGAGGATGCTAGGAGGCTGCACGGTGACTTGGATAGGCTGGGTGAGTGGGCAAATGCATGGCAGATGTAGTATAATATGGATAAATGTGAGGTTATCCACTTTGGTGGCAAAAACAGGAAAGTAGATTATTATCTGAATGGTGGCCGATTAGGAAAGGGGGAGATGAGCTAAGCTAAGCTAAGCTAAGATAAGCTAAGCTAAGCTAAGCTAAACTAAGCTAAGCTAAGCTAAGCTAAACTAAGCTAAGCTAAACTAAGCTAAGCTAAGCTAAACTAAGCTAAGCTAAGCTAAACTAAGCTAAACTAAGCTAAGCTAAAATAAGCTAAGCTAAGCTAAACTAAGCTAAGCTAAGCTAAGCTAAGCTAAGCTAAGCTAAACTAAGCTAAGCTAAACTAAGCTAAACTAAACTAAGCTAAGCTAAGCTAAGCTAAGCTAAGCTAAGCTAAGCTAAGTTAAACTAAGCTAAGCTAAACTAAGCTAAACTAAGCTAAACTAAGCTAAACTAAGCTAAACTAAACTAAACTAAGCTAAGCTAAGCTAAGCTAAACTAAGCTAAACTAAGCTAAGCTAAGCTAAGCTAAGCTAAGCTAAGCTAAACTAAGCTAAGCTAAGCTAAACTAAGCTAAACTAAGCTAAGCTAAGCTAAGCTAAACTAAGCTAAGCTAAGCTAAAATAAGCTAAGCTAAGCTAAGCTAAACTAAGCTAAACTAAGCTAAGTTAAACTAAGCTAAGCTAAGCTAAGCTAAGCTAAGCTAAACTAAGCTAAGCTAAGCTAAACTAAGCTAAACTAAGCTAAGCTAAGCTAAGCTAAGCTAAGCTAAGCTAAACTAAGCTAAGATAAACTAAGCTAAGCTAAGCTAAGCTAGTCATCTGGAAACTTAAGAGGCACTTCTCTACTTTCGGCTCACCCATCCGCCTGCAAACCGACAACGGTAGACAATTCACCAGCCACGTGTTCAAGCTGTTCGCATACCGATGGAACTTCCAACACATCACGAGCAGCCCCGAGTACCCACAGAGTAATGGATTCACTGAGCGTGCCACCAAAAGCACCAAGCAACTGTTAGAGAAAGCATGTTTTTCAAACTCTGATGTGTATCTCGATCTCCTGAATCTCAGAAATATTGCCAGAGACGGAACCCTGGGATCGGCAGCCCAGCGAATTATGCCCAGATCGACAAGATCGCACAACAACAGCTGGTCCCTCGGGTGCTGAAGCCTGCTACTGTCCAGAAACGTATCCAGGAGAAGCATGACATCCAGAAACGATCATGCAGATACAGCAAACCACTTAGGCCTCTACTGCCGGGCCAGGTCGTCTGCTTACAAACTCCAACTGGACATTCCCGTCTGGGCACCATTGTTAACCTGACTGACGAACCACGATCCTCCTACCTTGTGGACTGTGAGGGAGCGGTATACCGGAGAAGTCAACAACACCTGCTTGCTTTGCAGGAACCTCGACAAGCACCAGCCGGTCCCTATGCTCCACCGCTCCAGTTCCAGCCGCCTGCTGCCATGTCTCCTACCCGTTCCCACATGCCTTGCACCCCTCCACGTCCCGCGGTCGTGACTAACCACTGGGCCACCGGTCCTGCATGTTCTCCCTTTCGGTCACCACAAGCCTCTCCCGCACCATTCTCGCCTCCGGGTTCTCCACCTCATCTTTCAGGAGAGGGAGGAGAGGGTTTGGACCGCAGGCACTCGGACTGGGTCAGTAGACCGCCAGATAGATATGGCGAGTATGTTTAACTCCATTCCATGGGTGACCTTTCACACTTAGTCTTTCGGGGGAAGGATAAAGATTGATTATGCATGTTAACCAATCACACATAGTTAGCATCACTAGCCCCACCCCACTATAACGTTTATATTAACACTTGCCTCTGGAACTACTCAGTTTGAGCAGCAGTTGGCATGTTCTGACGAAGTCCAGGGGCGGCACGCACACCCCCATCCATATTAACGGGACGGAGGTGGAACGTGTTTCTAGCTTCAGGTACCTGGGAGTCAACATCTCCGATGACCTCTCTTGGACCCACAATACCTCAACTCTGATCAAGAAGGCTCACCAGCGTCTCTTCTTCCTGAGGAGACTGAAGAAGGTCCATCTGTCTCCTCAGATCCTGGTGAACTTCTACCGCTGCACCATCGAAAGCATCCTTACCAACTGCATCACAGTATGGTATGGCAACTGCTCTGTCTCCGACCGGAAGGCATTGCAGAAGGTGGTGAAAATTGCCCAACGCATCACCGGTTCCTCGCTCCCCTCCATTGAGTCTGTCCAAAGCAAGCGTTGTCTGCGGAGGGTGCTCAGCATCGCCAAGGACTGCTCTCACCCCAACCATGGACTCTTTACCCTCCTACCATCCGGGAGGCGCTACAGGTCTCTCCGTTGCCAAACCAGCAGGTCCAGGAACAGCTTCTTCCTGGTGGCTGTCACTCTACTCAACAACGTACCTCGGTGACTGCCAATCACCCCCCCCCCCCGGACACATTATTATTTATTCAAATCATTTGCTATGTCGCTCTTCAAGGGAGATGCTAAATGCATTTCATTGTCTCTGTATTGTACACTGACAATGACAATTAAAATTGAATCTGAATCTGAATCTGACATCAAATCATCCTTTGTGCTGTTAAAGTTTAAGTGCTGATTAAAGATGATTTTGGATCACATAGTGTGTCTGGAGTCTGTCTACAGCGGGGATCGCTGGTCGGTACGGACTCGGTGGGACGAAGGGCCTGTTTACGCGCTGTATCTCTAAACTAAACTGAACTAAACGTATTCATGGAACTCATCCAGCCGCCTGCTGCCATGTCTCCTACCCATTCCCACATGCCTTGCACCCCTCCACGTCCCGCGGTCGTGACTAACCACTGGGCCACCGGTCCTGCATGTTCTCCCTTTCGGTCACCACAAGCCTCTCCCGTGCCATTCTCGCCTCCGGGTTCTCCACCTCATCTTTCAGGAGAGGGAGGAGAGGGTTTGGACCGCACGCACTCGGGCTGAGTCAGTAGACCGCCAGATAGATATGGCGAGTATGTTTAACTCCATTGCATGGGTGACCTTTCACACTTAGTCTTTAGGGGGAAGGATAAAGATTGATTATGCATGTTAACCAATCACACATAAGTTAGCATCACTAACCCCAGCCCACTATAACGTTTATATTAACACTTGCTTAAAAGTGGAAAAAGGAGGAGGAGGAACCAGAGGGCTGAATGATGGGAGGAGACAGCCCGAGGGCTGAGGAAGGAGAGGAGTAGCAAGGGCTAACAAAATAGTAAGATTAAATGAGAACTTACCTGTTTGAAGTTTGATCTGTATTTTATGAGGAGTTACGATGAGGGATTACTTGAAGAGCCCGCACAGCACGCATGCGCGGCATACGTCAAAGCAGCGGTGTGGAATCACAGATATATACAGTTATTGAAATAAACATTTAAGCAAGACTGCTCTTAGGGAGCGGCAGTGAGTGAGTGGCCCTGTGAGAAAAGTGTGAGTCTTTGGCTCGAGAGTCTTCGGAGAGGAGACCACGCAATACGCTTGAGAGGTAGAGACGAAAGAAGGAGGTGTCAGGCAAGCTGATTCAGTGCGATGCTTGCAGTATGTGGGAGGTCAAGGACACCGCTGGTGCCTCTGGCTGCTACAAATGCGAGAAGTGCATCCAGATAGAGCTCCTGAAGGACCGTGTTGGGGAAATGGAGAAGCAAGTGGATGAACTCCGGTTCGTCAGAGAAACGGAGTCGTTCCTCGACAAGTCCTACAGTAAGATTGTTACACCTAAGGTACTGGAAGAGAGAAGGTGGGAGACAGTGAGAAAGGGAGGGAAGCATGGAATGCCAACGTCCCCGGGTGTTGTACCTCTTGTGAACAGGTTCACCCACTTAGAAGCTGTTGGAACAGAAGACGTGTTTAAACTGAGCGGCGGACTGGCTTGCGATGCGAATAGGGCTGTTGAGCCAAAACCAAAAAGGCCTAAGGCAGGCAACGCCATTGTAGTGGGAGACTCCATTGTGAGAGGTACAGACAGGGGTTTCTGCGGCAACAGACGGGACGCGAGGATGGTGTGCTGCCTTCCTGGTGCCATGATCCAGGATGTCACGGACAGAGTGCAGAAAATCCTCAAGGGCGAAGGTGAACATCTTGTGAACAGGTTGTGGTAGTGCATGTCGGCACAAATGATGTCGGAAAGAAGGGGATGAATATTCTGCAGCGTGACTTTAGAGAGCTCGGAAGAATGCTGAAAAGCAGGACCTCCAGGGTTGTTATCTCCGGTTTGCTTCCAGTTCCTCGTGCTGGCGAGAGCAGGAACAGGGAGATACGAGACCTGAACGTGTGGCTGAGGAACTGGTGTACGGGGCAGGGATTTAGATTCTTAGATCACTGGGATCTGTTTTGGGGTAAGGGGGAACTGTACAAAAGGGACGGATTGCATCTTAACAGGTGTGGGACCAGCATTCTGGCAGGCAGGTTTGCCACTGCTACACGGGTGGTTTTAAACTGAATAAGGGGGGTGGGGTGTCGAATGGGATAGTGGAGGATGGAGTTAAAGGGAAAGGGTTTCATAAATGTGTGAGCGTAGAGACAGAGGGGTGTAAAATGAAGGTAGAAGCAATAGGTAGCAAGGTGAAAAGTAAAAGTGGCAGGCCGGCAAATCCAGGGCAAAAATCAAAAAAGGCCACTTTTCAGCATAATAGTATAAGGGGTAAGAGTGTTGTAAAAACAAGCCTGAAGGCTTTGTGTCTCAATGCAAGGAGCATTCGTAATAAGGTGGATGAGTTGAATGTGCAGATAGCTATTAATGACTATGATATAGTTGGGATCACGGAGACATGGCTCCAGGGTGACCAAGGCTGGGAGCTGAACATCCAGGGATATTCAATATTCAGGAGGGATAGACAGAAAGGGAAAGGTGGTGGGGTAGCGTTGCTGGTTAGAGAGCAGATTAATACAATAGAAAGGAAGGACATTAGCTTTGAGGATGTGGAATCGATATGGGTAGAGCTGCGAAACACTAAGGGGCAGAAAACGCTAGTGGGAGTTGTGTACAGGCCACCCAACAGTAGTAGTGGCATTGGGGATGGCATCAAACAGGAAATTAGAAATGCGTGCAACAAAGGTAAAACAGTTATAATGGGTGACTTCAATCTACATATAGATTGGGTGAATCAAATTGGCAAGGGTGCTGAGGAAGAGGATTTCTTGGAATGTATGCGGGATATTTTTCTAAACCAACATGTAGAGGAACCAACGAGAGAGCAGGCTATTATAGACTGGGTATTGAGTAATGAAGAAGGGTTAGTTAGCAGTCTTGTTGTGCATGGTCCCTTGGGCAAGAGTGACCATAATATGGTTGAGTTCTTCATTAGGATGGAGAGTGACATCGTTAATTCAGAAACAAGGGTCCTGAACTTAAAGAAAGGTAACTTTGAGGGTATGAGACGTGAATTGGCCAAGATAGACTGGCGATTGATTCTTAACGGGTTGACGGTGGATATGCAATGGAAGGCATTTAAACACTGCATGGATGAACTACAACAATCATTCTTATAGAATTTTTCGAGGATGTAACTAGTAGAGTGGATAAGGGAGAACCAGTGGATGTGTTATATCTGGACTTTCAGAAGGCTTTCGACAAGGTCCCACATAAGAGATTAGTATACAAACTTAAAGCACACGGTATTGGGGGTTCAGTAGTGATGTGGATAGAGAACTGGATGGCAGACAGGAAGCAAAGAGTAGGAGTAAACGGGTCCTTTTCACAATGGCAGGCAGTGACTAGTGGGGTACCGCAAGGCTCAGTTCTGGGACCCCAGCTATTTACAATATATATTAATGATTTGGATGAGGGAATTGAATGCAACATCTCCAAGTTTGCGGATGACACGGCTGGGGGGCAGTGTTAGCTGTGAGGAGGATGCTAGGAGGCTGCACGGTGACTTGGATAGGCTGGGTGAGTGGGCAAATGCATGGCAGATGTAGTATAATATGGATAAATGTGAGGTTATCCACTTTGGTGGCAAAAACAGGAAAGTAGATTATTATCTGAATGGTGGCCGATTAGGAAAGGGGGAGATGCAACGAGACCTGGGTGTCATGGTACACCAGTCATTAAAAGTAGGCATGCAGGTGCAGCAGGCAGTGAAGAAGGCGAATGGTATGTTAGCATTCATAGCAAAAGGATTTGAGTATAGGAGCAGGGAGGTTCTACTGCAGTTGTAAATGGTCTTGGTGAGACCACACCTGGAGTATTGCGTACAGTTTTGGTCTCCTAATCTGAGGAAAGACATTCTTGCCATAGAGGGAGTACAGAGAAGGTTCACCAGACTGATTCCTGGGATGTCAGGACTTTCATATGAAGAAAGACTGGATAGACTCGGTTTGTACTCGCTAGAATTTAGAATATTGAGGGGGGATCTTATAGAAACTTACAAAATTCTTAAGAGGTTGGACAGGCTAGATGCAGGAAGATTGTTCCCGATGTTGGGGAAGTCCAGAACAAGGGGTCACAGTTTAAGGATAAGGGGGAAATCTTTTAGGACCGAGATGAGGAAAACTTTTTTCACACAGAGTGGTGAATCTCTGGAATTCTCTGCCGCAGAAGGTAGTTGAGGCCAGTTCATTGGCTATATTTAAGAGGGAGTTAGATGTGGCGCTTGTGGCTAAAGGGATCAGGGGGTATGGAGAGAAGGCAGATACAGGATACTGAGTTGGATGATCGGCCATGATCATATTGAATGGTGGTGCAGGCTCGAAGGGCCGAATGGCCTACTCCTGCACCTATTTTCTATGTTTCTATGTTCAAGTTCAAGTTCAAGTTAGTTTATTGTCATGTGTCCCTGTGTAGGACAATGAAATTCTTGCTTTGCTTAAGCACACAGAAAATAGTAGGCATTTACTACAAAACAGATAAATGTGTCCATATACCATGATATAAATATATACACACATGAATAAATAAACTGATAGTGCAAATAACAGAAAGTGGTTGGTAATAATCAGAGTTTTGTCCGAGCCAGGTTTAATAGCCTGATGGCAGAGGGGAAGTAACTATTCCTGAACCTGGTTGTTGCAGTCTTCAGGCTCCTGTACCTTCTACCTGAAGGTAGCAGGGAGATGAGTGTGTGGCCAGGATGGTGTGGGTCTTTGATGATACTGCCAGCCTTTTTGAGGCAGCGACTGCGATAAATCCCCTCGATGGAAGGAAGGTCAGAGCCGATGATGGACTGGGCAGTGTTTACAACTTTTTGTAGTCTTTTCCTTTCCAGGGCGCTCAAATTGCCGAACCAAGCCACAGCATGCTCTCGACTGTGCACCTGTAGAAGTTAGAGAGAGTCTTCCTTGACAAACCGACTCTCCGTAATCTTCTCAGGAAGTAGAGGCGCTGATGTGCTTTTTTGATGATTGCATTAGTGTTCTCGGACCAGGAAAGATCTTCAGAGATGTGCACGCCCAGGAATTTGAAGCTCTTGACCCTTTCAACCATCGACCCGTTGATATAAATGGGGCTGTGGGTCCCCCTCCTACTCCTTCCAAAGTCCACAATCAGTTCCTTGGTTTTGCTGGTGTTGAGGGCCAGGTTATTGCGCTGGCACCATATGGACAGTTGCTCGATCTCTCTTCTGTACTCTGACTCATCCCCATCAGTGATACGCCCCACAATAGTGGTGTCGTCAGCGAACTTGATGATGGAGTTCGCACTGTGGTTCGCTACGCAGTCATGGGTATAGAGTGAGTACAGCAGGGGGCTGAGCACGCAGCCTTGAGGTGCTCCCGTGCTGATTGTTATTGAGGCTGACACATTTCCACCAATACGAACAGACTGTGGTCTGTGGACGAGGAAGTCAAGGATCCAGTTGCAGAGGGATGCGCAGAGACCCAGTTCTGCGAGTTTGGTAACCAGTTTGGAGGGGATGATTGTGTTAAATGCCGAGCTGTAATCAATGAATAACAGCCTGACATATGAGTTTTTGTTGTCCAAGTGGTCCAGTGCGGAGTGGTGGGCCAGCGAGATCGCATCCACCGTTGATCTGTTGTGGCGGTACGCGAACTGCAGTGGGTCCAGGTTTTTGTCGATGTAGGAGGTGATTTGCTCCATGATCAACCTCTCAAAGCACTTCATCACCACCGGCGTTAGTGCTACTGGTCGATAGTCATTGAGGCACGTCACCTTACTCTTCTTGGGCACCGGTATAATTGATGCCCTTTTAAAGCAGGTGGGGACCTCAGACCTCAGAAGTGAGAGGTTGAAAATGTCCGTAAAAACTCCCGCCAGTTGGTCCGCACAGGTTTTTAGAACACGGCCGGGTATACCATCAGGTCCAGGTGCTTTTCGGGGGTTCACCCCTCTGAAGGATTTCCTGACATCGGCCTCTGTAACTGAGACTGAAATGCCATCACAGCGAATGGGGGATCGGGAAGGCACATCGGTATTCTCCCTGTCAAAGCGTGCGTAAAACGCATTGAGCTCATCAGGGAGTGATGTTACACCGGCATTCGAGCTGCCTCCTGGTTTTGCCTTGTAGGAGGTGATTGCATTCAGACCCTGCCACAGCTGCCGAACATCTGTCTCGTCCTCCAGTTTGGAGCAGAAGTCCCTTTTGGCCTTTTTGATGGCCTTACCAAGGTCGTATCTGGTCTTCATGTAGGCCACTGTATCGTTGGAAGTGAATGCCCTGTGCCTGGACTTCAGGAGAGTGCGGATCTCAAAGTTCATCCAAGGTTTCTGATTGGGAAACACTCGGAAGGTTTTTGTAGGGATGCAGTCCTCCACACATTTCTTTATGAAGTCTGTAACGACTGTGGCGTATTCGTTCAAGTCCGTTGCCGAGTCCTTGAACATTGCCCAGTCTACAGACTCCAAACAGTCCTGGAGTTGTTCTTCTGCCCCCCCCGACCAGCTCTGTGCTGTCCTCACTTCTGGGGGTGCGCTCTTTAATTGCTGCCTGTAGGCAGGAAGAAGCAGCACCGCGGTATGGTCGGACTTACCGAAGTGAGGGCGAGGGATAGAACGATAGGCATTCTTGATGGTGGTGTAGCAGTGGTCGAGGGTGTTAGGTCCTCTGGTGCAGCAGGAGACATGTTGGTGGAAGTTGGGGAGTGATTTCTTGAGGTTCGCCTTATTGAAGTCCCCAGCAATGGTGGTAAATGCCTCAGGGTAAGACGTCTGGTGTTTGTTGACCACGGCCTGCAGCTCCTCCAGTGCCAGACGGACGTCTGCCTGGGGTGGGATGTAGACCGCGGTCAGGATAACGGAGGTGAATTCTCTCGGGAGGTAGAAGGGACGGCACTTCACCGCCAGATGTTCGAGGTGTGGAGAGCAGGAGTTGGACAGGACTGCCACGTCGGAACACCACGCAGAGTTGACCATGAGGCAGACGCCCCCTCCTCTCCCTTTCCCAGATGCCAGGGTACGGTCCATGCGGTGGATGGAGAACCCTTCAGGCTGGACCGCTGAGTCTGGGGAGCTGGGGGTGAGCCATGTCTCTGTGAAACAGAACACAGAGCATTCCCTCAGCTCCCTTTGATAAAGCAGTCTTGCCCTTAAGTCCTCCACTTTGTTTTCAAGGGACTGTACATTAGCCAGTAGGATAGTAGGGAGAGGGGGCCGAAGCCCCCTGCGCTTCATTCTGACCTGGAGTCCTGCCCGACGGCCACGTTTCAGGACACAATGGAGGCTTCCCCTTTGTTTCCAGGTACTGTACTTGCTGTACCTGCTGTTTCTGCGGACCTGCGCTGGAACGGGGATTCCCTCACAGACGGCAGCTCCAGCTCCGTAACGAACGGGGGTTCCCTCAAAGTCGGCAGCTGCAGCTCCAGCTTCATTGTTCCTGGGAGATCCAGCCCGTCAGCTCTGGGGGTCATCCCGGGGTTTCAAGGTACCGTACCTGGGATCCTCAGTCGGGTCGGGAGTTCCACAGCCAGTGTGGGAAAGTTTAAAGTCCAAGGTTCCCGCAGCTGCGGGAGTTTGCGAAATTGCGAGAGCCTTGAGGTGCTCCAGCAAGTTGTCCGAAACGGCACCGATATCTGCCGTTTTTCTGATCCAGGTAAGTTGTTGGAAATTGTAGTTGAGCCTTTTATTTTCCGGAGCTCCGCAAAAGTCGCCGCAGGCAGGCACCATCTTGGGTCTTGTAGGTGGGATTAGTGTAGCTGGGACATGTTGGACGGTGTGGGCAAATTGGGACGAAGGGCAAGTTTCCACGCTGTACTATGACTTTAAGTTAATTAATAGAAGTTTGTTCGGGAGATTATGTACAGTGAATCGCCGTCGGTAGGAAGTGAACACACTGAGGAGGGTGTAGAGGAGATTGATGAGAATGTTGCCCAGGATGTTAAAGTTTAAAAGACTGTTAGAAATATGCAGAATTGTGAGCAAGGTAGAATATGTGGAGAGTGAGAACCTTTCCCTCCGAAGTGAGATGCTTAAAATTTCCAAAGGTTTAAGTTGAAGAGTAAGAGGTTTACAGGGAATCTGAGGAAAAAATGTTTTGCCCAAAGGGTGGTTGCCCGTGAAGGTGGCAGAAGCAGTTACTCTCACAGAGTCTCCTGCCCAGAGTAGGGGAATCGAGGACCAGGGGACATAGGTTTGTAAAGGGGAAACGATTTAATAGGAATCTGAGGGGTAACTTTTCACACAAAGGGGGGTAGGTGTATGGAAAGAGCTGCCAGAGGAGGTAGTTGAGGCAGGGATTATCCCAACATTTAAGAAACAGTTAGACAGGTACATGGATTGGGCAGGTTTGGAGGGATATGGGCCAAACGCAGGCAGCAGGGACTAGTTTAGCTGGGACATGCTGGCTGCTGAAGAACTTGCTTCTGTGCCGTACACCTCCATGAGCTTAGATGTAATAAAGCAGAAAGATTGCTCCAAGGGAAAGAATGAGCAAAACAAAGAACTGCAGATGTTGATTAATACACAAAATGACACAAAGTGCTGGAGTAACTCAGCAGGTATGGCAGCATCTCTGGAGAACATGGATAGATGATGTTTCATGTTGAGACCTCTCTTCAGACTGATTGTGGGAGGGGGGGGGGAGCTGGATCAGGGGAGAAACAGGACAAAGCTTGACAGTAATGACAATGAAAACTAAATTGTGTACTGAGGGGAGGAGTTAATGTTCTACTTTAAATCTGCCATCACAATGGAAAGCGGAATCTGGAGATGCTTCACAAAGATCTAAGGATCAGCTAAACTGTTATTTTAGAATAAAGGTCGCTCACATTTTTTCATAATGCTAATGATGTCCAAATTCGGTCGGCCCGCCTCCTGCCCAATTGATTGGTGAGTATGATGTCGGGACCAGCCCCGCACAACTCCAGACGGCTCCACATGCTGGTGGGACAGGCCATTAAAGTTGTCAGATGTTATGGGGAGAAGGCAGGAGTATGGGGTTAAAGGGAAAGTTAGATCAGCCATGATTGAATGGCAGAGTAAAGTTGATGGGCTGAATGAGCTAATTCTGCTCTGAGAACTTATGAACTTGTGAACTTTAAAGTGCGACTTGCATATTAGTTGAGGCCCTTCGTCAGACTAGTCCACCTTGAGGAGATTTTGCAGTGGAGCAGTCAAAATGCAGAAACAAAGAACTGTCTGAAGAAGGGTCTCAACTCGAAACATCACCTCTCCATGTTCTCTAAAGATGTTGCTTGATCTGCTGAGTTACTCCAGCACTTTGTGTCCTTTTGTAACTGTGGAGAATGACTGGAAAATCCCTTCCAAGGGCAAAATAGGTGTGATTAGGGTGAGTGGCTGAAGGAGGGAATGAAAGATGGCTTTTGTGCCCAGTGCATTTTAATGGGAATTAGCTGACGATTTCTTTGAGGCTTTGGGCAATGTATTGAAATGATTTCAGAGATGAGATATTTTTATTGTGCACATAGTCTGGATAAACTGTGTGAGTCCCTCTGGGTAGCTTTTCACTGCACACGTGACAATAAACAAAACTAAACTTAACTATCAGTTCCTTGGTTGGTTACTCCAGCATTTTGTGTCTATCTTCGGTGTAAACTAGCATCTGCAGTTCCTTCCTGCACATTAAACTAAACTAATGTTAGGAGGGAACCTGATAGAGGTTTGCAGAATCATGACAGGTCTTGACAGAATAATAGTTTTCATTGGTGAATTGTTGTATTAATCAAGGAGAAAGAAAAATAAATGGAAGGAGAAGTTGGCAACATAAGAATTAAAATAAGTTGATAGCAAAAACAAAATGTTGGAGCACAGAAAAAAAGTTAAATGACATAATGAAAACATTCTTATCAGAATGTTTGCAACAGGCAAATTATGGCACAAATTAAAGCTTTGGAATTATCTAACATTGGGGGCTGTGTTGGCTCAGATGACGAGTTACTTATTTTGTTCTATCCGTTCTTCCCACCACTTTTATCTCAGTTTAGTTTTATTTTAGCAATACAATGCTGAAACAATAGACAATAGACAATAGGTGCAGGAGTAGGTCATTTGGCCCTTTGAGCCAGCACCGCCGTTCAATGTGATCATGGCTGATCATCCCCAATCAGTACCCCGTTCCTGCCTTCTCCCCATATCCCCTGACTCCGCTATTTTTAAAAGCCCTATCTAGCTCTCTCTTGAAACCATCCAGAGAACCTGCCTCCACTGCCTCCACTGCCCCTCATCCTTCTAAACTCCAGAGTGTACAAGCCCAGCTGCTCCATTCTCTCAGCATATGATAGTCCCGCCATCCCGGGAATTAACCTTGTAAACCTACGCTGCACTCCCTCAATAGCAAGAATGTCCTTCCTCAAATTAGGGGACCAAAACTGCACACAATACTCAAGGTGTGGTCTCACTAGGACTCTGTACAACTGCAGAAGGACCTCTATGCTCCTATATTCGATTCCTCGTGTTATAAAGGCCACCATGCCATTCGCTTTCTTCACTGCCTGCTGTACAGCGGGTACTGCCTGCTGAAACAGGTACTTCATCCACCGAGTCCGCACCAATCAGCGATCCCACCAATTTACACTATCCTACACACACTTGGGACAATTTTACTGCTTACTGAAGCCAATTAGCCTACAGGCCTGTACATCTTTGGAATGTGGAAGGAAACCGGAGCTGTCGGAGAAAACCCACGCAGGTCACAGGGAGAACATACAAACTCCGTAGAGACAGCACCTATAGTCAGGATCGAACCCAAGTCTCTGGCGCTGTAATGCAGCAACTCTGCCACTGCACCTCTGCGCTGCCCCACTTAAAATAATATTTTTTTATCTGTATTTCCCTGTTGATTATTTTTATTGCACTGGTATTGGCATTATTCATTTATTGACGTTTTGCTTATTATATATTATCTATGTGTCATGTTTACAGGCCTGTTATTTTGCTGCAAGTAAGAATGTAATTATTCCGTTGTCAGTACGTGACAATTAAACACTTTCACTATTGATGAAGTGTCTCCTCTTTAAATGTTAACCTGTTTCTGTTTCCACCGATGCTGTCTGATCTGTTGAGTGTTTCCAGTCTTTACAGTTTTTACTGTGGAGGTTCGATTGTGATGATTCAAAATGTTGAGATATTAAAGGACGGGGGGGAGGGAGGGGGGGGGGGATATAGAGATGGTGCTGTAGCTAAAAGATCAGCCGCGATCTTGTGGAAGGAGCTCAGAATACCTTCTCCTGCTCCTCTTTCGACTGTTAGGTGGGATGTTCAACTCAAAATAAACAACCAAATGCACAGCAAGTATAGTCAATTTATCAAAATTACGAGTTTAAAAACTCAGCACAAACAAGAAATACAGGTATTGTACCAAATAAAAGCAGTGATTCCTGTCCAAAGGTGCAGTGTCGGACATAGTTCCTTAGAAAAAAGTCATATTCCTTCTACTTCTATCTTCTTGTGAGGCCACTTTCAACAAACTAAGTACTTATACTCTTAGGGTTCTCTTGAGAAGCAGTCCCCAGAGCGCTATCAGTCACTATCTATGCTGACCTGGATTAACTTCCTTGAATGCATTACTTTGCGGTTGTCTGAATTAAATTCAATCAGCTACTGCTATGAAGAAAGCCATGATGATTGTTCAAAATCATTTCTTGCCTTTGCAGATAGATGATGTTATTCAGAATCCATTATCTTTCCCACCACTGAAGTACACTCACTGGTCTGGAATTCCCTTGTTTTTGTGGAGTGATAAAGCCACACAGCACGGAAACAGGCCCTTTGGTCCAACTGGCCAATATCAGGCAAGATTCCCCATCTAAACTAGTCCCATTTTCTTGCATTTGGCCCATATCCTTTTAAACCTCTCCTATCCATGTACCTGTCCAAGTAACTTTTAAATGCTGTTGTGGTACCTGTCTCAACTACCTCCTCTGGCAGTTCATTCAATATACCCGCCACCATCCAAATGAATGAGTTGCCCTTCAAGTTGCTTCTTTTCTTTCTTTCTTTCTTTCTTTTAAAATCTTTTTATTAGTTTTTTCCAAAAAACAAAAACAAAACAAAAAACTAAAAAAAACAAAGCAAAAAGAATAATGATAAACATAACAATGATATTGATACATAGATTACATTAATAACAGGTATAACCTAAATGAGTCCAGTGTCAAAATACACATTGAATATAGACCTCCCAGTCTCTATGTAAATATAGTTAAATGTTTAAAAGAAAACTTATTTAAAGGAAAGCACAAAGATAAAAAGGATAAAAAAGAAAAAGGGAAAAAGGAAGAAACAAAGCTCCCCTAAACTAAAGAAAGAAAAAATAAAGAAAGAATCTGAGCTGAGAATTTCACCAATTTAAGTCTGTTTGTCGTCAAGTCCGTTCCACCATATAAAGGTAAAATAGTTTTTATAACGGTTAGAGAGGGAACAATTTATGTTGTGTGAAAGTGTTGAATAAATTTCCCCAAGTGTTATCAAATTTAACCAAGGGTTCAACAATGTCACTCCTGATTTTTTCTAAATTTAAACATGATATCGTTTCAGAGTACCAATGGAGTGTGGTCGGAGGGTTGGAGTCTTTCCATTTAAATAAAATAGATCTTCTGGCAATTAATGTGGTAAAAGTAATCAACCGATGGGCGGAGCGGGACAAAGAATAGAATCTAACATTGGTAGCCCAAAAATTACAGTAATAGGATGAGGTTGTAAATCAATACCAAAGACTACAGAAATAGTATCAAAAATCTTTCCAATATTTTTCCAAAAGTGGGTAGGACCAAAACATATGGGTCAGTGAGGCCACTTCAGAGTTACATCTGTCACAGGTAGGATTTATATGACCATAAAAACGAGCTTACTTATCTTTTGACATATGAACTCCTTGAACCACCTTGAATTGTATCAGAGCGTGTCTTGCACGCATTGAAGAGGTATTGACTAATTGAAGATTCCTCTCCCATTTCTCTAGAGATAGAGACATTTGGAGTTCTCTTTCCCAGACATTCTTAATTTTATCAGATACTAGACCAAGTGCAGACCCGTTGGGTCTGTTTCCCCAACGGCGTTTGCGGGGGGGGGGGGGGTGAGAAGAGGGGAGGGGAGGGGAGAGGAGGAGGAGGAAACGGGATAGATTTCGGAGGGAAAGGTGAGCGGGGTAGGGGGTGAGAGATGGGGAGAGAGATGTGGGGGAGGGGGGATGGGGAAGATGGGGAGGA
Source organism: Amblyraja radiata (assembly GCF_010909765.2). Lineage (NCBI taxonomy): Eukaryota > Metazoa > Chordata > Chondrichthyes > Rajiformes > Rajidae > Amblyraja > Amblyraja radiata. Next base: position 16,729 of record NW_022630876.1, read on the forward strand.
GGGAGGTGGGGGAGAGGGGTGGGGAGAGAGGGGAAAGAAGTGGGGAGGGAGAGTGGAGGGGAAGGGGGAAGAGAAGGGGAAGAGTGGGGAGGGAGGAGGGAGATGGGTAGGGGGAGGATGGAAAGAGGGGCAGAGGGACAAGAGGAAGGGGGGTTGGGGGGGAGGAGGGGAAGGGGGGGGAGGTAGAGAGGGAAGGGGGGTGGGGGATAGAGGGATGGGAGAGGGAGAGGGGGGAGGGGGAGGGAGAAGGGGGAGAGAAGTGGAAGGAGTGGGGAGGGTGAGGGGGTAGAGGGGTTAGCGGAGTGGTGGAAGAGAGACGGGGGAGTGGTGGAAGAGGGACAGAGGGGTAGGGGAAAGGGTGGGGGAGAGAGGGGACGAGAGAGGGGTGGGGGTGGGAGAGGCGTGGGGTAAGGGGATAGATGTGGAAGAGTGGGGAGGGAGGGGTAGGGGGAGTGGTGAAAGAGGGACAGAGGGGTAGGGGGAAGGGGGTGGTGGTAGAGAGGGAGGGGGTGGGGGAGAGAGGGATGGGTGGGAGAGGGAGAAGGGTATAGAGAGGGAAACATAGAAGCATAGAAATTAAGTGCAGGAGTAGGCCATTCGGCCCTTCGAGACTGCACCGCCATTCAATATGATCATGGCTGATCATCCAACTCAGTATCCCATCCCTGTCTTCTCTCCATACCCCCTGATCCCTTTAGCCACAAGGGCCACATCTAACTCCCTCTTAAATATAGCCAATGAACTGGCCTCAACTACCTTCTGTGGCAGCAGAGAGTTCCAGAGACTCACCACTATCTGTGTGAAAAATGTTTTCCTCATCTCAGTACTAAAGGATTTCCCCTTTATCCTTAAACTGTGACCCGCTTGTCCTGGACTTCCCCAACATCGGGAACTATCTTCCTGCATCAGACAAATGCAATTCAGGACTTTTCTCTTCACAAGCAAAGTCAGAATGACGGTTAGTGAAGAATTCGAATAATCGCTGAGCGTTCAGATGCTGCGCGCGCCTCCTGCACCAAAGGGGGGGGGAGCGTGTGTCGTCACACACAAAGATCTTGTAGCGGAGAGCTCCGCTATAAGATCTTTGGTCACATACTAAGCACGCGCCTCCACAAACAGATGAGCGTCTTCTTGAATGGAGAGCGCGTGGCCGCCTCCACAAACAGTCACACACACTGAGGACCCACCCCCACAAAAAATATTTTGTGAGGAAGGGGAGGAGGAGGGTGGAGAGGTAGAGGGGGAGGGGAGGGGAGAAGAGGATGGGGGAGAGAGGTGAAGGGGGGGGAGGGGTTGGAGCGGGCGTGCATGAGTCGAGAGAAGAGAAAAGGGCAGAGAGAGAGAGAGGCTGGTACAACATCAAAAAAAGCTGGATAAACTCAGCGGATGCAGCAGCATCTATGGACCAAAGGAAAAGGGCAACGTTTTTGGCCGAAACCCTTCTTCCGGGTTTCGGCCAAAAACGTTGACCATTCAATTCGCTCCATAGATGCTGCCGCACCCGCTGAGTTTATCCAGATTTTTTTATTTCTACTTTCGATTTTCCAGCATCTGTAGTTCCTTCTTAAAGACAGAGACTGTGCACGGTAAGGGAATGAGGAGGGAGAGGGGGAGAGGGGTGTGGGGGGAGAGGGGAAAAGTGTAGGGGGGGGGAGGGGGGAGAGAAGTGGAAGAGTGGGGAGGGAGGGAGGGAGGGAGGGGTAGCGGGAGTGGTGGAAGAGGGACGGGGCTGGGGCTGGGGCTGGTGCTGCTTCTATGGGTGGAAAGCCGGTTTATTTTTGAAATATTGGGGGGGGGGAGGATTTGATTAAAAACGTGTACTTAAACACGACGAAATGTAATGAGGAGCGAATACTTAGAAAGAAAAGTGAAATCTCTACCGAAATGCAAAAGATGTCGGCGATTCTGCGTCTGGTTTCGGAGTTGCAGTGAATCAAAGGAAGAAAGGCGGCCCGCAACCGTCCATGTAAATGGATCCATTCCGATTGGACATCTGCGAGCATTGGGCATTGTGACATCACACGATGGAAACGAATCAAAAGGCAGAAAGGCAGCCAGACGGCTGCCGGACGGATGGCACGAGAGTTTTATATATTAACTAGACTGGATGAAGCCCTTGCCGCACTGGGCGCAGGTGTAGGTGTGCTCGCCGGTGTGGTTGCGCTGGTGGGACAGCAGCCTGGTGGAGCTGGTGAAGCCCTTGCCGCACTGGGCGCAGGTGAAGGGGCGCTCGCCGGTGTGGGTGCGCTGGTGCTTCAATAGGGTGCTGGAATGGGTGAAGCCCATGCCGCACTGGACGCAGGTGATGGGGCGCTTACCGGTGTGGGTGCGCTGATGCCCCAGCAGGCTGCTGGAATGGGTGAAGCCCTTGCCGCACTGGGCGCAGGTGTAGGGGCGCTCGCCGGTGTGGGTGCGCTGGTGCCTCAGCAGGCCACTGGACTGGGTGAAGTCCTTGCCGCAGTTGCTGCAGATGATGGGGCGCTCGCCGGTGTGCACGCGCCTGTGCAGCTTCAGCTCTGGCGACGACTTGAAGCCTTTGCCACAGTCGGAGCAGGTGAACGGCCGCTCACTGCTGTGCACCCGCCGGTGTTTCCTCAGACTGGATAACAGGGCAAAGCTCTTGCCGCAGGTGGAGCAGTCGAAGGGGCGTTCTCCCGTGTGCACCCGCTGGTGGGCTTCCAGCTTGCTCGGGTTCTGCCAGGCCTTGCCACACACGTCACACTCATAACACTTCTCCTTGTTGTGCCCCGTCATATGGTCCTCCATCGAAGCTCAGCCCCTCGAAGCTCAGCCCCCACACCGAGCAGTTGGGGGGGGGGGACTCACCGGCACCCAGGCCGCCCTCAATGGCCACTCACGTCCCCGTCTCTCCGTCCACAGCAACGACTCCTAAACCCTGCAGGAGGGGAACACAGAAGGTCAACAAGCTGGCAAACAGGACATTACTAGAACATATCGGGTGCGTTTATGGCGGTGGAAACCATTATATAATTCTGCACGACACAGTGGCACAGCGGTACAGTTGTTGCCTCACCGCCAGAGACCTGGGTTCGATCCTGACTATGGGTGCTGCGGGCGCGAGCACATCGCGACGCCCCGTGTCTCCCAAGAATTCGAGTAATTCAAGAAATAGCGACAATTCCCCTACCTGTCTCAAGGCTGCTCACACGGAGCAGTCTTGTATCCATTTCGTACAGCCGACAGGAACTTCTGGACTTCGGTTCCTGCGGCTGCAACAACTTTCTGGTCTCGCTCCTGAGCTAGTCAGCGCAGCAGAGCAGCAGAACGCCAGCGGAGCCGCGGGGTGGAGAACGCCACCGGAGCCACGGAGACATGGCGCAACGGAGCGGCAGAACACCAGCGCACACCAAGCCAGCTCGGCCGACCGGAAGCAACAACAGACGACGACGTGAACGAAAGCACCGCCGGAGACGCAGAGGTGGGTTAAAGGCCAGGTTAGAGCTAGCCCTACACAGGCTAGCAATTCCTAGCCTTTTCCTCGCCAACGTGAGCTCACTGGCAAACAAAATGGACGAACTCCGGCTAAGGATCACCTCCCACAACTGGATCAAAGACTGCAGCATCCTGATCTTCACGGAAACTTGGCTCAACATCGACGTTCCTGATAGCGCCATCCAGCTAACGGGGCGTCATTTACTCCGAGCGGACAGGACAACAGACTCCGGTAAGACCAGAGGTGGGGGTCTGTGCATTTATGTAAATAAAGCATGGTGCACGGTCTCCAACATCATCGAGAGTCACTGCTCAGCTAACCTAGAGTTCCTCTTGGTTAGATGCAGACCGTTCTATCTGGCCAGAGAGTTCACCTCCACTGTTGTGACTGCAGCCTATATCCCTCCTGATGCTAATGCCAAGCTTGCAATGAAAGAGCTGCATACTGCCATTAGCAAACAGATTCACAACCCCGAGGCAGCCTTCATTGTTGCGGGTGACTTCAATCACTCCAACCTGAAGACTGTACTCCCCAAATTTCACCAACATGTCTCCTTCTCCACTAGAGTAGATAGAAGATAGATAGACTAGACCAAGTGCAGACCCGTTGGGTCTGTTTCCCCAACGGCGTTTGCGGGGGGGGGGGGGGGGGGGGGTGAGAAGAGGGGAGGGAGGGGAGAGGAGGAGGAGGAAACGGGATAGATTTGGGAGGGAAAGAAGAGCGGGGTGGGGGTGAGAGATGGGGAGAGAGATGTGGGGGAGGGGGGATGGGGAATATGGGGAGGAGGGAGGGAGGGGGATAGTGGTGGGGGAGAGAGGGGAAAGAGTGGGGAGGGAGAGTGGATGGGAAGGGGGAGAGAAGTGGAAGAGTGGGGAGGGAGGAGGAGAGGGGTAGGGGGAGTGATGGAAGAGGGACAGAGGGATAGGAGGAAGAGGGTGGGGGGGGAGAGGGAAGGGGGTGGGGTAGAGAGGGAAGGGGGTGGGGGAGAGAGAGGGATGGGAGAGGGAGAGGGGTGAGGAGAGGGAGAGGGGGAGGAGAGAGAAGGGGGAGAGGTGGAAGAGTGGGGAGGGAGGGAGGGGTAGAGGGGTAGCGGGAGTGGTGGAAGAGAGACGGGGGGGGAGTGGTGGAAGAGGGACAGAGGGGTAGGGGAAGGGGTGGGGGAGAGAGGGGAAGGGAGCGGAAGAGAGAGGGGTGGGGGTGGGAGAGGCGTGGGGTAAGGGGATAGAAGTGGAATAGTGGGGAGGGAGGGGTAGGGGGAGTGGTGAAAGAGGGACAGAGGGGTAGGGGAAGGGGTGGGGGAGAGAGGGGAAGGGAGCGGAAGAGAGAGGGGTGGGGGTGGGAGAGGCGTGGGGTAAGGGGATAGAAGTGGAATAGTGGGGAGGGAGGGGTAGGGGGAGTGGTGAAAGAGGGACAGAGGGGTAGGGGGAAGGGGGTGGTGGTAGAGAGGGAAGGGGGGTGGGGAGAGAGGGATAGGTGGGAGAGGGAGAGGGGTGTCAAGAGGGAAACATAGAAGCATAGAAATTAAGTGCAGGAGTAGGCCATTCGGCCCTTCGAGCCTGCACCAGCATTTAATATGATCATGGCTGATCATCCAACTCAGTATCCCATCCCTGCCTTCTCTCCATACCCCCTGATCCCTTTAGCCACAAGGGCCACATCTAACTCCCTCTTAAATATAGCCAATGAACTGGCCTCAACTTCCTTCTGTGGCAGAGAGTTCCAGAGACTCACCACTATCTGTGTGAAAAATGTTTTCCTCATCTCAGTACTAAAGGATTTCCCCCTTATCCTTAAGCTGTGACCCGCTTGTCCTGGACTTCCCCAACATCGGGAACAATCTTCCTGCATCAGACAAATGCAATTCAGGACTTTTCACTTCACAAGCAAAGTCAGAATGACGGTTAGTGAAGAATTCGAATATTCGCTGAGCGTTCAGATGCTGCGCGCGCCTCCTGCACCAAAGGGGGGGGGGGGGGGGGGGGGGGGCGTGTGTCGTCACACACAAAGATCTTGTAGCGGAGAGCTCCGCTATAAGATCTTTGTTCACATACTAAGCACGAGCCGCCACAAACAGATGAGCGTCTTCTTGAATGGAGAGCGCGTGGCCGCCTCCACAAACAGTCACACGCACTGAGGATCTGCCCCCACAAAAAATATTTTGTGAGGAAGGGGAGGAGGAGGGTGGAGAGGGAGAGGGGGAGGGGGATGGGGGGGGGAGAAGAGGATGGGGGAGAGAGGTGAAGGGGGGGGGAGGGGTTGGAGCGGGCGTGCATGTGTCGAGAGAAGAGAAAAAGGCAGAGAGAGAGAGAGGCTGGTACAACAACAAAAAAGCTGGATAAACTCAGCGGGTGCAGCAGCATCTATGGACTGAAGGAAAAGGGCAACGTTTTTGGCCGAAACCCTTCTTCCGGGTTTCGGCCAAAAACGTTGACCATTCAATTCGCTCCATAGATGCTGCTGCACCCACTGAGTTTATCCAGCTTTTTTTATGTCTACCTTCGATTTTCCAGCATCTGTAGTTCCTTCTTAAAGACAGAGACTGTGCACGGTAAGGGAATGAGGAGGGAGAGGGGGAAGAGTGTGGAGGGAGGGGGAGAGTGGGATTGCAGGGGGAGAGGGGTGGGGGGAGAGAGAAGTGGGAGAGAGGGGAGGGAGGGAGGGAGGGGGAGAGGGGTAGCAGGAGTGGTGGAAGAGGGACAGGGGGAGCGGTTGAAGAGGGACAGAGGGGTAGGGGAAGGGGTGGGACAGGGAGGGGAAGAGAGAGGGGTGAGGGAGGGAGAGGGGTGCTGTAAGGGGAGAGATGTGGAAGAGTGGGGAGGGAGGGGTAGTGGGACTGGTGGAAGAGGGACAGAGGGGTAGGGGAAGGGGGTGGGGGGAGAGAGGGAAGGGGGTGGGGTAGTGAGGGAAGGGGGGTGGGGAGAGAGGGATGGGTGGGAGAGGGAGAGTGGTGAGGAGAGGGAAACATTGAAACATAGAAATTAAGTGCAGGAGTAGGCCATTCAGCCCTTCTAGCCTGCACGACCATTCAATATGATCATGGCTGATCATCCAACTCAGTATCCTGTACCTGCCTTCTCTCCTTACCCCCTGATCCCTTTAGCCACAAGGGCCACATCTAACTCCCTCTTAAATATAGCCAATGAACTGACCTCGAATACCTTCTGTGGCAGAGAATTCCAGAGATTCACCACTCTCTGTGTGAAAAATGTTTTTCTCATCTCTGTCCTAAAGGATTTCCCCCTTATCCTTAAACTGTGACCCATTGTTCTGGTCTTCCCCAACATCCGGAACAATCTTCCTGCATCTAGCCTGTCCAAGCACTTAAGAATTTTATACGTTTCTATAAGAAACCCCCTCAATCTTCTAAAATCTAGCGAGTACAAGGCGAGTCTATCCAGTCTTTCTTCGTATGAAAATCCTGACATCCCAGTAATCAGTCTGGTGAACCTTCTCTGTACTGTCACTATGGCAACGATGTCTTTGACCATTGGGCATTGTGACATCACACGATGGAACGTTCACCAGGGGCTGGGGATCCTGCAAAGGCATATGTAAATGGATCCATTCCGATTGGACATCTGTGAGCATTGGGCATTGTGACATCAGACGTTGGAACGTTCACCAGGGGCTGGGGCTGGTGCTGCTTCTATGGGTGAGAAGCCAGTTTATTTTTGAAATATTGGGGGGGGGGGGGGAGGGGGGGGTGAAGGATTTGATTAAAAACGTGTACTTAAACACGACGAAATGTAATGAGGTGCGGATACTTGGGGACTCTGTTCTGGACTTTATAAACTCCACCATCAATAGTGTCACCTCCCTCAAACAGGTGACCATATTCCCGAATCAGAAGCCATGGATGAACAGCGAGGTCAGGCTACTGCTGAAAGCACGGGACACCGCTTTCAGGTCAGGCGATGCTCGAGCCTACAGTTCAGCCAGGGCGAACCTGAAGAGGGGCATCAAGAAGGCCAAGCACTGCCATAAGCTCAGGATTGAGGAGCACTTCAACAACAACTCCGACCCCCGACGCATGTGGCAAGGCATCCAGGCCATCACGGACTACAGACCCTCCAACACCACCCCCACATCCAGCGACGCCTCCTTCCTTGAGGAGCTTAACCACTTCTATGGCCGCTTCGACAGGGACAATTTAGAGACAGCCATCAAGGCTGTGCTACCTGCCGATCACCAACCCCTCACACTCACCCCCTACGACGTATTTGTGGCACTGAGTAGGACTAATGCACGTAAAGCTGCTGGCCCTGACGGCATCCCCGGGCGCGTGCTCAGGGCCTGTGCTGTGCAGCTGACAGACGTCTGGACTGACATCTTCAACCTGTCACTTGCCCAAGCAGTTGTCCCCACGTGCCTTAAAACCACCTCCATCGTGCCAGTGCCAAAACACTCCACTGCGGCAAGCCTCAACGACTTCCGCCCAGTTGCACTTACCCCCATCATCACCAAGTGCTTCGAGAGGCTGGTCCTGGCACACCTCAAAAGCTGCCTACCCCCCACACTGGATCCCTATCAGTTTGCCTACCGCAAGAACAGGAGTACGGAGGATGCCATCTCAACGGCACTTCACTCCGCCCTCTCCCACCTCGACAACAGAGACACTTACGTAAGAATGCTGTTCATCGATTACAGCTCAGCATTCAACACCATTATACCATCAAAACTGATCACCAAACTCGGTAACCTGGGCATCGACCCCTCCCTCTGCAACTGGATACTGGACTTTCTAACCAACAGACCCCAGTCTGTTAGGTTAGACAAGCACACCTCTTCAACCCTCACCCTGAACACCGGCGTTCCACAGGGCTGTGTGCTGAGCCCCCTCCTCTACTCCTTCTTCACCTATGACTGCACACCTGTACATGGTACTAACACCATCATCAAGTATGCAGATGATACAACGGTGATTGGCCTCATCAGCAACAACGATGAGTCGGCCTACAGGGAGGAGGTCCAGCACTTAGCAGCATGGTGCGCTGACAACAACCTGGCCCTTAACTCCAAGAAGACCAAGGAGCTCATTGTAGACTTCAGGAAGTCCAGGGGCGGCACGCACACCCCCATCCACATTAACGGGACGGAGGTGGAACGTGTTTCTAGCTTCAGGTTCCTGGGAGTCAACATCTCCGATGACCTCTCTTGGACCCACAATACCTCAACTCTGATCAAGAAGCCAGCGTCTCTTCTTCCTGAGGAGACTGAAGAAGGTCCATCTGTCTCCTCAGATCCTGGTGAACTTCTACCGCTGCACCATCGAGAGCATCCTTACCAACTGCATCACAGTATGGTATGGCAACTGCTCTGTCTCCGACCGGAAGGCATTGCAGAGGGTGGTGAAAATTGCCCAACGCATCACCGGTTCCTCGCTCCCCTCCATTGAGTCTGTCCAAAGCAAGCGTTGTCTGCGGAGGGCGCTCAGCATCGCCAAGGACTGCTCTCACCCCAACCATGGACTGTTTACCCTCCTACCATCCGGGAGGCGCTACAGGTCTCTCCGTTGCCGAACCAGCAGGTCCAGGAACAGCTTCTTCCCGGCGGCTGTCACTCTACTCAACAACGTACCTCAGTGACTGCCAATCACCCCCCCATATCCCGGACACTTATTATCACTTATTATTATTTATTCAAATCATTTGCTATGTCGCTGTTCCAGGGAGATGCTAAATGCATTTTGTTGTCTCTGTATTGTACACTGACAATGACAATTAAAATTGAATCTGAATCTGAATCTGATACTTAGAAAGAAAAGTGAAATCTCTACCGAAATGGAAAAGATGTCGGCGATTCTGCGTCTGGTTTCGGAGTTGCAGTGAATCAAAGGAAGAAATGCAGTCGGAAGCCGTACATGTAAATGGATCCATTCCGATTGGACATCTGCGAGCATTGGGCATTGTGATTGGACATCTGCGAGCATTGGGCATTGTGACATCACACGATGGGAACGAATCAAAAGGCAGAAAGTCAGCCGGACGGACCGCAGGCGACAGGCACAGACTTTTATATAATAGACTAGACCAAGTGCAGACCCGTTGGGTCTGTTTCCCCAACGGCGTTTGAGGGGGGGGGGGTGAGAAGAGGGGAGGGAGGGGAGAGGAGGAGGAGGAGGAAACGGGATAGATTTGGGAGGGAAAGGAGAGCGGGATAGGGGGTGAGAGATGGGGAGAGAGATGTGGGGGAGGGGGGATGGGGAAGATGGGGAGTAGGGAGGGAGGGGGAGAGGGGTGGGGGAGAGAGGGGAAAGAGTGGGGAGGGAGAGTGGTGGGGAAGGGGGAGAGAAGTGGTAGAGTGGGGAGGGAGGCGGAGAGGGGTAGGGGGAGTGATGGAAGAGGGACAGAGGGATAGGGAGAAGGGGGTGGGGGGGGAGAGGGAAGGGGGTGGGATAGAGAGGGAAGGGGTGGGGGAGAGAGGGATGGGAGAGGGAGAGGGGTGAGAAGAGGGAGAGGGGGAGGAGAGAAGGGGGAGAGAAGTGGCAGTGGGGAGGGAGGGAGGGAGGGGTAGCGGGGTAGCGGGAGTGGTGGAAGAGAGATGGGGGAGTGGTGGAAGAGGGACAGAGGGGTAGGGAAAGGGGTGGGGGAGAGAGGGGAAGAGAGAGGGGTGGGGGTGGGAGAGGGGTGGGGGTGGGAGAGGCGTGGGGTAAGGGGATAGAAGTGGAAGAGTGGGGAGGGAGAGGTAGGGGGAGTGGTGAAAGAGGGACAGAGGGGTAGGGGGAAGGGGGTGGTGGTAGAGAGGGAGGGGGGTGGGGGAGAGAGGAATGGGTGGGAGAGGGAGAGGGGTGTCGAGAGGGAAACATAGAAGCATAGAAATTAAGTGCAGGAGTAGGCCATTCGGCCCTTTGAGCCTGCACCGCCATTCAATATGATCATGGCTGATCATCCAACTCAGTATCCCATCCCTGTCTTCTCTCCATACCCCCTGATCCCTTTAGCCACAAGGGCCACATCTAACTCCCTCTTAAATATAGCCAATGAACTGGCCTCAACTACCTTCTGGGCAGAGAGTTCCAGAGACTCACCACTATCTGTGTGAAAAATGTTTTCCTCATCTCATTACTAAAGGATTTCCCCTTTATCCTTAAACTGTGACCCGCTTGTCCTGGACTTCCCCAACATCGGGAACAATCTTCCTGCATCAGATAAATCCAATTCAGGACTTTTCTCTTCACAAGCAAAGTCAGAATGACGGTTAGTGAAGAATTCGAATAATCGCTGAGCGTTCTGATGCTGCGCGCGCCTTCTGCACCAAAGGGGGGGGGGGGGAGCGTGTATCGGCACACACAAAGATCTTGTAGCGGAGAGCTCCGCTATAAGATCTTTGGTCACATACTAAGTGTGAGGGATAAGATGATTAAACCACCATCATTGTGAGGGGCCGAACGGTTGTAGTCACCGACCTTGTGATGGGCCGAGTAACTGGAAACACCAACCTTGTGATTCGAACAAACAGTCAGACCTTCAGAGCTGTTGATAACATTGTAGAATAACAAGATGAGGTAAGGAATGTAGCTGACAACACAGAAGCTATTCTTTAGGTCAAAGGCAATTATGTAGGTTAGGGCAACAGATACTGCGCATGCTTAATCAATTAAATGAATATTAACTTTACGCCCCTCATGACAAAGAACCTAATTTAAATGTACATGCGATGTATGATGTGGGAGGAGAGGGAATGATTGATGACGTACGGAGGGGAGGGTTGGAAGATTGTGAACCTCGGTACCCTGATTGGAAGGGGTCAGAAGGGGAGGCGTCCGATCAATAAAGACTGTATACTGAATTGTATAAACATAGACGTTTTTCCTTTGCTCGGTGTGTCTCAACTTGGAGAGGCACCCGATTCTGCAGACTCGCAAATAAAGCATTTCTTGTTTCCACGATTTAGTCTCTGAGTAGTGATTGTGAGCACAAACAATATATCTCACAAGTTGGGGGCTCGTCCGCGATCGCCACTCCGGCCGCTTGACGGAGGCACGAAAGGAAGGGAAGGTGCACCCTGCTGATTTCAGCAGTCTCTGATCTCCTTGCTTGCCGTCAGCGGATTGAGCGAGTGATATTCGGACAAGAGACTCTGGAAACAAGAGGGAATCCGGTGAAAGGGATCAATCAATCGAGCAATTTCTGTGCACAGGACTCGGGTAAGAATATTGACTATTAAGTATTACTCGGGCGATTGGGTTCTGTTGGACGGGAAAAGGTCTGACAGGGATGGGTAACCGGGCAAAGTAAGGGCCCGGGGAAAAAGGCTCAAACTGGTGAAGAGCCGCACATTCCGCCTGATAGTCCATTGGGGCGGATGTTGCACGGATGGGGTGAGGGGGGGGGGGGGGGGGTGAGGTGTGCGTCTGGCTTATTGAGACATCCGAAGAGTTGTCGGATTGAGAAATAAGTGGCGTTGGAACCCAACCCAAAGAACCCCCTGTGGTCAGGGCATCTGCTCCTCCCGTGAGGGGGGGGGGTGAGAACCAGGGACCCCAAACTTTCAAAGAAGAGAAAGAGGAAGGGGTGAATGGAGGGACCAAGGTTGGGGTCCCCCGGGAAATAAAGAACAAGGATCAGGGGGATGGCACACCGGGCCATCCCAGTGTTATCATTGTCACAAAGAAGGACACTTTAAAAGAGAATGTCCAAAGATAAGGCATGAAGTACAATCGTACACACTGATGGAGGAATAGGGGGGTCAGGGGTTCCCCTCCTTGGGGTGTGTAGGACGTACACGGGAACCCTTGGTAAACTTAAAATTAGGTCCCCAAGGAGAAGACACGGTATTTATGGTAGACTCAGGGGCGGAAAGATCAAGTGTAACCAGGATACCGGAGGGAATGGGATTAGGGGAAAAGCAAGTCAAAATCTCTGGAGTAGGGGGAAAGGTAATGAAAGCTCCCAAGATAGAAGGAGTAATGGTAAGATATGAAAATCGAGAGGCCATGGAAGACTTAATCCTGGTGCCCCAGGCAGGAATAAATCTGATGGGAAGGGACTTACAAGTTCAATTAGGAATGGGCACAGCTCCCGTAGGTGGACAGATTATAGTACAACTATATAAATTGACGACCGAAGATGAAGAAAGAATAGTCTCACAGGTGTGGGCAAGAGAGGGAAATAGGGGAGGGCTAAGAATACCACCTCTGAGGATAGCCTTGCGAGAAGGAAGTGAAGTAGTACAAGTAAGACAGTATCCGATTTCAATGGAAGGAAGGAAAGGGCTGCAGCCAATTATAGAAAACTTACTGAAGGATGGAGTATTGGAGAGTTGTATGTCCCCCTACAACACGCCAATACTCCCTGTAAGAAAGACTGACGGAACGTTCCGACTGGTCCAGGACCTAAGAGAATTGCATAGGGTAGTTAGGGCTCGACACCCGGTAGTCCCAAATCCTTATACCATAATGGGACGTATACCCCCTAACCACAGGTGGTTCAGTGTGGTAGATCTGAAAGACGCCTTTTGGAGCTGCCCCCTGGCTGAGGAAAGTAGAGACCTCTTTGCATTCGAGTGGGAAAACCCAGACACACTGAGGAAGCAACAGTATCGATGGACTGTGCTCCCTCAGGGATTTACTGAATCCCCGAACCTGTTCGGGCAAATATTAGAACAAGTATTAGAGGATGTTCCCAGGACCAATGGGACACAATTATTGCAGTACGTAGATGATTTGTTACTCTCAGGCGGAGAAGAAGAGCCAGTAAGGGATGCAACCATAACCCTCTTAAACTTTTTAGGGGAAAAGGGATTGAGACTGTCCAAAAATAAACTACAATTTGTAGAACAGGAGGTTAAATATCTAGGACACCTGATTAGTGACGGGAAAAGGAGAATAAACCCCGAAAGAATAGCTGGGATCACCGGGCTGCCGATGCCAAGGAACAAAAAAGAAATCAGGAAGTTTCTCGGGTTAATTGGATACTGTAGATTATGGATAGACAATTACACCCGACAAGTCAAGTTCTTGTATGATAAATTGTGTGAGGAGACTGATAAAGTACAATGGGATTCTGAGGACGAACAGAGATTTGGAGAAATAAAGAATAGCCTGATCACCGCACCGGTACTGACCCTCCCGTCCATTGATCAACTATCCCATCTCTTTGTTAATGCGGAGAATGTAATTGCGTTGGGGGTACTTACACAAAAGAGAGGAGGGAAGCGACAGCCAGTCGCATTCCTTTCTAAACTCTTGGATCCGGTGTCACGAGGGTGGCCTGTATGTATTCAAGCGCTCGGCGTTCCACTGACGGGAGGTGGTGGACGCCGGATGGGAAACAAATGTTAACCAAAGGATTAACTCGGGATTTGATGACACAACTGCACTCCCAGTCACATTGGGGAGCGCAGGCCCTGTGTGACACGCTACTACGGACCTACGCTTGCCGAGGTATCTATACTTCGGCTAAGCAGACAGTCTCCGGTTGTGTGTTATGTCAGAGGGTTAACAAGAAGGTAATGAGAGCTGTCCCTGGTGGAGGACAACAATTGGCTATAAGACCCTTCCAGAGAATACAGGTAGATTTTACAGAACTTCCAAGAATACAAAGGTGGAAGTACCTCCTAGTAGTTGTAGACCATTTCACCAGGTGGGTGGAAGCATTTCCCACGATAAATGCCACCGCTCAGGCAGTAACCCGGATATTATTAGAACAAATCATTCCCCGATACGGGGTCATCGAATCCATAGATTCCGACCGAGGAACACATTTTGCCTCTAAGGTTCACCTGTTGGTTTGCAGCTACCTTGGGAATAAATTGGAAATTGCATACACCCTGGCACCCCCAGAGTCCTGGGCGAGTGGAAAGGATGAATGCAACCCTTAAAACACAGATAACTAAGTTAATGGAGGAAACCAGACTACCCTGGACTAAGTGTTTACCAATTGCATTATTAAGAATACGAACGGCACCCCGTAAAGATATTGCGGTGTCTCCCTACGAAATGTTGTTTGGGCTGCCCTATCTTGGAAAGGTAGAGGGCACGCCGACCTTCGAAGGCAGCGATGTGTTCCTGAGGAACTATTTACTGGCAGTGTCTCGTTCCCTTGCAGAATTAAAAATAAAAGGACTGTTGGCACAAAGTCCACCACTCGACTTTCCAATACACGCTATAAAGGCCGGTGACTGGGTACTGATTAAAAGTTGGAAGGAGGAGAAACTGCAGCCCCGGTGGACTGACCCATACCTGGCATTGCTGACAACGGAGACAGCAGTACGAACAAAAGAAAAAGGGTGGACACATGCGACCCGGGTTAAAGGACCCGTTGACCCGCCGTCAGTTCCTGAGAAAGACGATCAGTGGACGGTAAAACCAGGGAATAAGCCCCTGGCATTAACCTTCAGTAAGAAATAAGTGTATGAAACTAACAGCATGAAAGGAGCAGTTGTAGTATTACTAACTATATATGTAACCATTATAAGTGTTAATAACTGTGATAAGTGCTACCATCCTATCAGATATGGAGGGCGAACAACCAGAGCATTTACCTATCATTCCCATGTAAGTGATGTTTGCTACGACCTAAGGACTAGAGCTGTTTGTCAGGACGGGGGGAGGGGGTATTATGTAGTAGAAAATAAGGGACATGTAGGAAGTGTTGGGCACATTACCTGCCCAAAAGGTGAGAAATGGGTCTGCATGACCAAGAGAGGACAGTTAGACATCCCTTCCCGAGCCAGGGAGGAAACATTAGACAGAATTAAGGAGGTAGTGATAGGGAAGTTAGCAGAAGCAGTAGTCAACAAACCTCCCCCACCTTCCCAGCCTCAACTGCACCAGACTATGTATGATGAAATAAAGCAGCAGATTGAGATCCCCGAAGTGGGGAGAAACCTGTTTGTGGACTTGGCCCTCCGGATAGCCAGAACCCTGAATGTGACTAATTGTTGGGTTTGTGGAGGACCGCTGATGAGCTCACGCTGGCCATGGAGAGGATCTATCATTGAGGTATGGGACCTGATAAAGTGGAATTTGACGGTGGGAAGAGATCGAAGTCCCCAGGAATGGGTCCTGACACACACCCCGGTTGGAACTGAGTGTATCGCCAGGTCCTGGGCAAAGGATGCCATCCTAGTAGGCAGCAGCCCCTGCCAGCGCATCATCACCCAGTGGCCAAATCAATCCCGAGTGTGGTGGCCAGAGGAACCTCAATGGTATCCCACTGTAAAGGATGAAGGAAACTGTACTATCTGGATGAAGATTGATGGAAGCGAATCGACTGGATTATATGGAATTGCACCGGGAACAACCCTTACCAGGGAATCCCAGTGTTGCAGGACATATGGGACAATGTTACCTCTAGTGGACCGGCCCCTGAAGGACTGCTATGTATATGCGGACACAAGGCATACTCGGTATTGCCAGAAAAATGGAGTGGGACTTGTTTAATTGGACTGGTACAACCAGGGTTTATTCTGTTGACCACTGAGGAGGGGCGGTCGCTAGGCACACCCATCTTTGACGATCTACACCGAACGAAGAGAGGAATGGACATCGGAAAATGGGAAAATGATGAGTGGCCACCTGCAAGAATCATCTCATATTATGGACCAGCCACTTGGGCACAGGACGGATCCTGGGGCTACCGGACCCCAGTGTATATGTTAAATCGGATCATAAGACTACAGGCAGTGCTGGAAGTAATTACTAACCAGACTGCATCTGCACTAGAGATGTTGGCGAAGCAGCAGAAACAGATGAGAACAGCGATATACCAAAACCGTTTGGCCTTAGACTACTTACTAGCCGAAGAGGGAGGAGTATGCGGAAAATTCAACCTCTCTAATTGCTGCCTAAACATGGATGACAACGGGCAAGCAGTAATGAATATATCAGAAGGAATCAGAAAAATAGCACATGTCCCGGTACAGAGATGGAACACAATCATGGGAGCAGGATGGTGGGATTACATCTTAGGAGGAGCCTGGTGGAAAGCAGTGGGACTGGTGATTTTATGGGCATTAGCTGCATTGATCATTATCCCCTGTTGTATACCATGTCTCAGGGTTCTTATAACCAGAAGTATAAGCCAAATGCAGGCAGTTGTAGTCCCCATGGGGGAGAAAGGGGGCGTCCAGAAGATAATGATAATGAGGCCGAGAGAGGACCCAGAAGAAAGAGAGATAAAAAAGAATGTTATTAGCTTTGGAACAGCAGGAAGTCTAGGAATGGGGTTTAATACAGGATGCGTAGCAAAAGAAAAAGGGAGGATTGTGAGGGATAAGATGATTAAACCACCACCATTGTGAGGGGCCGAACGGTTGTAGTCACCGACCTTGTGATGGGCCGAGTAACTGGAAACACCAACCTTGTGATTCGAACAAACAGTCAGACCTTCAGAGCTGTTGATAACATTGTAGAATAACAAGATGAGGTAAGGAATGTAGCTGACAACACAGAAGCTATTCTTTAGGTCAAAGGCAATTATGTAGGTTAGGGCAACAGATACTGCGCATGCTTAATCAATTAAATGAATATTAACTTTACGCCCCTCATGACAAAGAACCTAATTTAAATGTACATGCGATGTATGATGTGGGAGGAGAGGGAATGATTGATGACGTACGGAGGGGAGGGTTGGAAGATTGTGAACCTCGGTACCCTGATTGGAAGGGGTCAGAAGGGGAGGCGTCCGATCAATAAAGACTGTATACTGAATTGTATAAAAATAGACGTTTTTCCTTTGCTCGGTGTGTCTCAACTTGGAGAGGCACCCGATTCTGCAGACTCGCAAATAAAGCATTTCTTGTTTCCACGATTTAGTCTCTGAGTGGTGATTGTGAGCACAAACAATATATCTCACACTAAGCACGTGCCTTCACAAACAGATGAGTGTCTTCTTGAATGGAGAGCGCGTGGCCACCTCCACTAACAGTCACACACACTGTGGACCCGCCCCCACAAAAAATATTGTGTGAGGAAGGGGAGGAGGGTGGAGAGGGAGAGGGGGAGGGGGGGTGGGGGGAGAAGAGGGGGAGGAGAGGATGGGGGAGAGAGGGGAAGGGGGGGGGGAGGGATTGGAGCGGGCGTGCATGAGTCGAGAGAAGAGAAAAGGGCAGAGAGAGAGAGAGGCTGGTACAACAACAAAAAAGCTGGATAAACTCAGCGGGTGCAGCAGCATCTATGGACTGAAGGAAAAGGGCAACGTTTTTGGCCGAAACCCTTCTTCCGGGTTTCGGCCAAAAACGTTGTCCATTCAAATCGCTCCATAGATGCTGCCGCACCCGCTGAGTTTATCCAGCTTTTTTTATGTCTACCTTCGATTTTCCAGCATCTGTAGTTCCTTCTTAAAGACAGAGATTGTGCACGGTAAGGGAATGAGGAAGGAGAGGGGGAAGTGTGTGGAGGAAGGGTTTAAGGATAAAGAGGAAATCTTTTACGACCGAGATGAGAAAAACATTTTTCACACAGAGAGTGGTGAATCTCTGGAATTCACTGGCACAGAAGGTAGTTGAGGCCTGTTCATTGGCTGTATGTAAGAGGGAGTTAGATGTGACCCCTGTGGCTAAAGGGATCAGGGGGTATGGAGAGAAGGCAGGTACATGATACTGAGTTGGATGATCAGCCATGATCATATTGAATGGTGGTGCAGGCTCGAAGGGACAAATAGCCTACTGCTGCACTTAATTTCTATGTTTCTATGTTTCCCTCTCCTCACCCCTCTCCCTCTCCCACCCATCACTCTCTCCCCCACCCCCCTTCCCTCTCTACCCCACCCCTTCCCTCTCTCCCCCCGCCCCCTTCCCCTCTGTCCCTCTTCCACCAGTCCCTCTACCCCTCCCTCCCCACTCTCCCAGAGAGGTGAAGGGGGGGGGGGGGCTGCGCCATCACACTCACATTAACCATCCCCCAAACACACCGGTGGGGGGAGGGGGAGTGAGAAGAAGGGAGGGAGGGGTGAGGAGGAGGAGGAAACGGGACAGATTTGGGAGGGAAAGGAAAGTGTGGTAGGGGGTGAGAGAGGGGGATGTGGAGAGAGATATGGGGGAGGGGGGGATGGGGAGGGAGGGGAGGAGGGAGGGAGGGGACGAGGGGTGGGGGGAGAGAGGGGAAAGAGTGGGGAGGGAGAGTGGAGGGGGAAGGGGGAGTGGTGGAAGAGAGGGGAGGGAGGAGGTGAGGGGTAGGGGGAGTGATGGAAGAGGGACAGAGGGGTTGGAGGAAGGGGGCGGTTGGAGAGAGGGAAGGGGGTGGGGTAGAGAGGGAAGGGGGGTGGGGGAGGTACCTGCCTTCACTCCATACCCCCTGATCCCTTTAGCCACAAGGGCCACATCTAACTCCCTCTTAAATATAGCCAATGAACTGGCCTCAGCTACCTTCTGTGCCAGTGAATTCGAGAGATTCACCACTCTTTGTGTGAAATTCTTTTTTCTCATCTCGGTCCTAAAAGAATTACCCCTTATCCTTAAACTGTGACCCCTTGTTCTGGACTTCCCCAACATCTAGAACAATCTTCCTGCATCTAGCCTGTCCAACCACTTAAGAATTTTGTAAGTTTCTATAAGAGACCCCCTCAATCTTCTAAAATCTAGCGTGTACAAGCCGAGTCTATCCAGTCTTTATTCATATGAAAGTCCTGACATCCCAGGAATCAGTCTGGTGAACCTTCTCTGTACTCCCTCTATGGCAACAATGTATTTGAGCATTGGGCATTGTGACATCACACGATGGAACGTTCACCATTGGCTCGGGCTCCTGCAAAGGCATATGTAAATGGATCCATTCCGATTGGACATATGTGAACATCGGGCATTGTGACATCACACGATGGAACGTTCACCAGGGGCTGGGGCTGGTGCTGCTTCTATGGGTGAGAAGCCAGTTTATTTTTGAAATATTGGGGGGGGGGGAAGGATTTGATTAAAAACGTGTACTTAAACACGACGAAATGTAATGAGGAGCGGATACTTAGAAAGGAAAGTGAAATCTCTACCGAAATGGAAAAGATGTCGGCGATTCTTCGTCTGGTTTCGGATTTGCAGTGAATCAAAGGAAGAAATGCAGCCGGCAGCCGTCCATGTAAATGGATCCATTCCGATTGGAAATCTGCGAGCATTGGGCATTGCGATTGGACATCTGCGAGCATTGGGCATTGTGACATCACATGATGGGAACGAATCAAAAGGCAGAAAGGCAGCCGGATGGACAGCAGGCGACAGGCACAGACTTTTATATATTAAGAGATAGATAGATAGATAGATAGATAGATAGATAGATAGATAGATAGATAGATAGATAGATAGATAGATAGATAGATAGATAGATAGATAGATAGATAGATAGATAGATAGATATCTATTTGTAATTTCAAAATCAACTCATAAATAGTCGTTATTAATCCTTTCTGATAAGGGTTCAAATGTAATTTTTTCCCCAAAATTTCGGTTTGACATGGTAATGGAAAAAAGGATAGAGTAGCCTTCGAAAAATGTCTAATTTGTAAATATGAAAAAAAGTATGAATTGGGTAAATTATATTTATTGGAAAGTTGTTCGAAAGACATAAAAACAACCATCACGAAAAGCTCCTAATCCCTTCCTCTTCCATAACAAAAAGGCTTGATCAGTACTAGAAGGTTGGAAGAGAAAATTAGATAAGATAGGACTCGATAAGATAAAATCATTTAGTCCAAAAAACTTATGAAATTGAAACCATATTCGAAACGTGTGTCTTATTATTGGGTTAGTCATATATTTATTCATTCTCGTAATTGTAAAAGGTAACGGGGCCCCCAGAATAGAAGCCAATGATAGCCCATGTAAGGAATCGCGTTCAAGATTTATCCATCCTGGGCATTGGGTATCTTCTAAATCTTTTGTCCAAAATGTTAGATTACGAACATTGACTGCCCAATAGTAGAATCTATGCCAATGCCAAACCAACATCTTTTTTTAATTTCTGTAAGTATTTTTTACTTAGTCTGGAATTTTTATTCAGCCATATATATGAAGAAATTTTGGAATCAATAATATCAAAGAAAGATTTGGCGATCATTTTTTTTTACCTTAAACATATGACCTCTTGTTTTTATTTTCCTTACCCTGGGTAAAATACTCTGCATTCAACATCTATTCTCCTCGTGATGTTATACACCTCTGTATGTTTACCCCTCACCCTCTGCACTCTAAGAATAAACTCCTAGCTTGTCCAACATTTCCCTGTAGCTAGCCCTTAAGTCCAGGCACCACCCTCATAAATCTAAGATAGACACAATCTAACGTGACCCATACCTTTTCTCCAGAGATGCTGCCTGTCCCGCTGAGTTACTCCGGCATTTTGTGTCATCTTCGGTTTAAACCAGTATCTGCATTTTCTTCCGACACATCCTCATAAATTTTCTCTGTACTCTGAGCAACATCTTTCCTACAGCAGGCTGACCAAAACTGAAAACTAGCACTCCAAGGGTGTCCTCACCAATATCTTAACGTCCCAACTTCTGAAGAAGGGTGTGGGTGCTACCAACAATCCTTCAGTAATCCACATGCCCTTAAACTTCTGCTTAGCTCCCCTTTGTCTCCACATAGTTTGCTCTGCTAATGGCGAGTTCTCACGGTGCGACCTGAAGCAAGATGTCACCCGAGTGAAGTGGTCGTGGTCCAGCACGAGTTCCGCACGATAAAGTGTTCCCACGATAAAGAGTTCCCACGGTACTCGGCAATTCTGTCATTTGTGCGACTGACTTGTCCGTCTCCCGATCTTTCCCGTTAATCGTGAATGAACATCGTGGACTGTAGTGTAGTTAATCACGTGGCACAAATGATGTCACTTTTTTTTCACACGCTATATAAATATCCTCCGTTCGTAGAATTGTCTCATTTGCAGACATGCCTATACAAAGTTGGTTCGAGTACAGGCTGGTTGTTATTTTCATTGACGTGCTGTATGCATTAGCGCAACATGTGTATCGAAAACGCTTGCGTGAAGGCAGAAGGGTGAGATTAATTAAAAAGATAATTAAGAGGAAGTCTCACTGGGTTAAGCCCATGTTTCAACGGAGACCTCAATTAGGACAATATGAGCAACTGCTTAATGTGCTGTGCGAAGAGGATAAAAGTGCATTCAAAAACTTTGTCAGAATTTTACCCGAGCTCTTTAATGAGTTAAAGAATAATTTGGGACCTCATGCATAATTTATTTTATGGCTCTAAAAGAGATGATTCCCACTTCAAACGAAGAGGGTGTAAAAGCTGTCTGCCACTACTTTTACATTGCAGCTGCAGGGAACAGACAGACTTATAAGATAAATTAAAGGTGACTGCAAAAACAGCACTTTTACATCTGTAGCATTGTATGTTTTAAAATCATGGATAACATTAAATTGTTCTCCTGTACATAAACTAATATATTGTTATAGTTACTCACATGAGCACCGGGGATACTCAGCAGCCTTCGTCTCCAGCAGGTTGCGCTTTCTCTCCCTATTTCTATAATCCTCTCTGGATTTGTCATAGAGAATCTCATTGAATTGGTACCACTCCACCAGTTCACCCTCTTGTTCCCTGTTGAAGTTATATGGCTTTACCTTCTGCCACCTAACCTTTATGTTCTCGTCTGCTGAGAATATTGTGGAGGCAACAGCTACTGGGGAGGCAATCTCAAATACACCCTGATCACCCTCTCCCTGCTCCAAGGAGCCCACAGGCAGTGGTATCTCTGGCATCTCCTCTTGCCTCTCCACCTGTCTCGCTTGCTGAGTTTCCTCCTCATTTACCTGCATGGCTAAAAACTTTCCGACTTTCTTTGACCCCTTTCTTTGCGATTTTCTGAGAGGCATCTCTGCAAGTCTTACTGTGAAAAAGATTCTCAAACAATGACAATTAGGTGGGACGTCCTCGATGGACACATGGTCCATTGGCGATATTGAGACCACCTCTTTTACTCACCTTATGTCCCTTCTGTCAAGCTTCCGGGTTTACCGTTCGCAGGAGTTCCCACGGTATTCGCAAGTGTCATTACGGATATCGCACGGATATCGCACTGGCATCTGCGTCCATACAATGTTGCAACGCTGCTCAAGACACTCTTGGAGAAATTCAAAAATGTTTGAATTTTCTCCCGACCTTACCAAGTCACACGACTACCTGCCGTTAGCGCCACGGAGGTCCTCGGTGGTCCACGAATGCCGTACTGCTATCGCAGAAGGTTCCCACGATGTTAAATCTTGTTAGGTCTTGCTTCAGGTCGCACAATGAGAAAGCCCTTTTACATTACATTATCTTACATTTTAATGATGTCCTCCTTTGTGGGTTCCAGATCCAAGCTTACCTGAGATGCAATAACAGCTGATCAGCCTCCAGATGCTGTTCTGGCTGCTTCGTCTGCACTTTTTAATCCCTTTATAATCATTTTATTTCCCTTCTTCCTGGGGCTCCATTGATTTATTACCCTTCTCCAACCAGAACGTTTATCTAAAAAAAACATAAAAGCTGGTCGTGTTTCAGCAATTATGGCGGCATAACCGGTGTTTGAAGCAGCCTCTCTCAGTGAAAATTCAGTGCATTTGCGTGTTATCGGAGCGCGCGGTGTGATTGTAGAATGTGTGATAGGAGAGAGTATGCGTGTGCGGCAGTATGAGCAGCAGTTTCTGTTGGACACTCACAACAGAGTTTCTGGTTGTGGCAAACACTTACGGAGCGTTCTGGGCGAGCTGGGACTTCTGCGCCGTATAGGCCCATGGAAAGCCGCGGCCGCACCTGGAGCAACGCTGGTGAAGAATCATCGTAAGTGGTGTAGCAGGATGCGGAAGCGGGGGGAAGCGCGGAGGAGTCTATGCTAGGCTAGTCGCTAACCCACACAAACCAGCAGTGCCTACACTCGTGTTGGCAAATGTCCGCTCCCTCGACAACAAGATGGACTACATCAGAGTGTGGAGAGCTACTCAACGTAGCGGGAGGAACTGCTGTGTCTATGTCCTTACGGAGACCTGGCTGAACCAGAACATCACGGACGCTGCGATCCAGCTGGAGGGGCTGATGCTATACTGAGCTGACAGAGTAGCTTCGCTGGCTGGTAAGTCAAGGGGAGGCGGTCTGGCTGTGTATGTTAATAGATCGTGGTGTCGGGATGCCGTGGTGGTTTCTACTCACTGCTCACCTCAGGTAGAGCTAATGACTGTGAAATGCCGACCCTTCTACTTACCGAGGGAGCTGACGGCAGTCTTTATAACGGCCGTCTATGTACCACTGAGCGCAGACGTGAAGGACGCTATGACAGAACTCTACAACAACATCAATGAGCAGCAGAGGGAACATCCCGATGCTTTCTTCATGGCAGCTGGAGATTTCAACCAGGCAAGTCTCACATCTGTTCTGCCTAAATTCCACAAGCATGTGAATATTGCAACCAGGGGAAAGAACACACTAGACCTGGTGTACACAAACATCAAAGATTCATATAGGGCAGCCCCCCTCCCCCATATCGGCAACTCTGACCACCTGGCAGTTATGCTCACACCTGCATACAGACCCAGGGTGAAACAGGACAGGCCAATGGTCAAATAAGTCAGAATATGGCCACAGGGAGCTACCGCAGCACTGCGAGGCTGTTTTGAAACCACACAGTGGGCCATTTTCAGAGAGGCAGCAACAGAGACAGTGGCATTGACCTCCAAGAATATACAGAGTCCGTCATCGGATACATCAATAAATGCATTGATAATGTGACGGTGGTTAAAACCGTCAAGAGGCGTGCCAATCAGAAACCTTGGTTAACTGGGGAAGTTTGTTCTCTACTGAGAGCCCGGAATGCTGCATTCAAATCTGGGGACAACGCAGCATACAAACTGTAACCTATCCCGGGGGATCAGGGAAGCGAAGGTGCGGTATGTACAAAACCTAAACAGCCACTTCACAAACGACAAAGACACACGTCACTTGTGGCAGGGATTTCATACCATCACTGACTACAAGCCCCCCCCCCCCCCCCCCCCCCACTGCGGATATGCCAAAACGACCCCTCTCTACTGGATGAACTGAACGTGTTTTACGCACAAAAATACCACCCAGATACAAGCACTCCTGTCATCACCCAGCGACCAGTTACTCAGGCTGTCCACAGCCGGAGTTAAAAAGGCCTTTGCCAGCATCAATCCACGCAAAGCTGCAGGGCCGGACAACATCCCTGGACGCGTTTTAAGGGACTGAGCTGAGCAACTAAAAGAAGTCTTTACAGACATTTTTAACATCTCACTCAGCCAGGCAGTAGTGCCCAACTGACTCAAAAGTGCCACTATAGATAGATATAGATAGATATGCCATTTATTGTCACTATACATGTACAATGAGATTAAAAGCATCTCGTACTCAGTGCATACATATAATTTAGTACAAAAAACAAGAAACAGAAAACAAAACAGGGGGGGGGTGGGGGGATAGGTGCACAATTCTGCGGCGCTATATACATATCTATAAAGGCAAAATGGTGAAGGATGAATAGGTAGTATTCTTAGGCAGATTTTTAAAGTTATATTAAAATATTAAAAATTATTTTTAAAAATATTAAAAATTACAATTACAATACACATTACAATTCCAAATTTCACTACGTGGATAGAGTAGATGGAAGTCCAGGTGTTGGGCTGTGAAGTCAGTGCATGTGTGAGTTAAGAGTAGTTATGACTTTCGGAAAACAACTGTTCCTGAGTCTATTTGTCCTAGTTTTGATGCACCTATAGCGCCTTCCAGAGGGCAGCAGGTCAAACAGTCCAAATGCAGGATGGGAGCTGTCCTTGATGATATTCTTTGCCCTGCTAAGGCAACGGGATGTATAAATATCCATCAGGGAGGGGAGAGGGCAACCAATGATCTTCTGTGCTGTCCTAGTTACCCTCTGAAGCCTCTCCCTGTCTGCCATGGTGCAGCTGCCGTACCATGCTGTAATGCAGTATGTCAGCAGGCTCTCGATGGACGAGCGGTAGAAGGTCAGCAGCAGGTTGGAGTCCAGGTTGTGCTTCCTGAGAACCCTCAGGAACTACAGCCGCTGCTGAGCCTTCTTGATGACCGCTGTCGTGTTGTCTGTCCAGGAGATGTCAGTGGAGATGAGGACGCCGAGAAACTGGAAGGTGTTGACCCTCTCCACACACGCGCCGTTGATGTATAGGGGGGCTAAGTCGGTGCTGTGCCTCCTGAAGTCGACAATGAGCTCTTTTGTTTTCCTGGTGTTCAGAGCCAGATTGTTTTCTGAGCACCAGGTTGTCAACTTCAGGACTTCCTCTCTGTAGGCTTCCTCGTCTCCCTTTGAAATAAGTCCGACTACAGTAGTGTCGTCAGCAAATTTGACGATGCGGTTGTTGTTGTGGGCCGGACTACAGTCGTAGGTGTAGAGACAGTATAGGAGGGGGCTCAGCACACAGCCCTGTGGGGAGCCGGTACTCAACCTGCGAGTGGAGGAGAGGTGGGGGCCGAGTCTCACAGTCTGGGGCCGGTTGGTGAGGAAATCTTTTATCCAGGCACATGTGAGAGTGGGGAGGCTGAGAGTGACCAATTTATCAATGAGAATGTCCGGAATGATTGTGTTGAAAGCTGAGCTATAATCCACAAAGAGCATCCGGACGTAGCTCTGCCTCTGCTCCAGATGGCTCAGCACAGAGTGGAGAGCTACGGTGATGGCGTCTTCCGTGGATCTATTTTGGCGATAAGCGAATTGGTGGGGGTCGAAGTCTGGTGGTAGATAGTCCTTGATGTGCTGGAGGACCAATCTCTCGAAGCACTTCGTGATTACCGGAGTGAGGGCCACGGGACGGTAATCATTTAGGCTAGTGATGGGAGACTTCTTCGGCACTGGGACGATTGTGGCTGATTTTAGGCAGGACGGAATAACTGCCTGGTCCAGGGAGAGGTTGAAAATTCTGGTGAAGATGACAGTGAGCTGGTGGGCACACGCTTTGAGCACATTACCAGGTACTCCATCTGGGCCGGTAGCCATCTTGGGGTTCACTGCCAGAGCACCCGTCTGACATCGTGCTCCCTGACAGTGAGTGGACTAGTACAGGAGCCAGGTGAGGGTGGGAGCAGGGCTATAGCAGGTGAGTGCTGCTGTTGTGATGTTTCAAAGCGGGAGAAGAAGCAATTTAGCTTTTCTGCCAGCGGCACACTCAGGTCTTCTGACTTTGTGGCATAGCCTCTGTAGTTTGTAATGTCTTGTATGCCCCACCATACCTCCCGTGTATTATTGCTGGACAAGTGGGACTCTATGCTCCTCTTATGGTCCGCCTTGGCTTTTTTAATTCATCCCCGTCCCAAAGAAGCCCAACCCAGCTTGTCTCAATGACTTTCGTCCAGTGGCTCTCACACCCATATTAATGAAGTGTTTTGAGCGGCTGGTCATGCAGCATATTAAAAATTGTCTCCCTGCCGACCTAGACCCACTGCAGTTCGCTTACAGAGCCAACCGGTCCACAGAGGATGCAGGTCTACAGCACTGAACCTCGCACTATCACATCTCGATCAGAAGAATACCTATGCCAGGATCCTCTTCATAGACTTCAGCTCCCCTTTTAACACAATCATCCCTCAGCAGCTGGTGGAGAAGCTGAAGCTGTTGAAGGTGGATACTGGCACTTGCAACTGGGTCCTTAACGTTTTGACACAACAGCAGCAGACAGTCAGGGTGGGCAGTCGGACATCAAGAACCATCGCTGTGAGCACTGGCTCACCCCAAGGCTGTGTCCTAAGCCCCCTGCTGTTCAGTCTGCTTACTCATGACTGTACTACCAGACTCAGCAATAATTATATCAATAAGTTCACTGATGACACAACAGTGGTGGGTCTCATTAGTGACAATAATGAGTCGGCGTACAGGATGGAGGTGGAGCTGCTTACGGAGTGGTGCAGATCTCACAATCTCACCCTCAACGTGGAAAAGACTAAGCAAATGGTGATCGATTTCAGGAGGGCTGGAAAACAACATCACACTCCGCTGCATATTGATGGAGCTGCTGTGGAGAGGGTCAGCAGTGTGAAGTTCTTGGGACTTCACCTGGCGGATGACCTGACCTCTACGACCAACACCACAACAGTGATAAAAAGAGCTCAGCAGCGGCTCCACCCTCTCCGGAGACTAAGGAAAGCCGGTCTCCCTACTGTTCATCTAAGGACCTTCTACAGGGGCACCATCGAGAGTATATTGACCTACGGCATCACTTCCTGGTTTGGGAGCTGCAAGGCTTATGAGCAAAACCAACTCAACAGGATAGTGAAGACCGCCAGCAGGATCATTGGTGGAGATCTATAAGAAGCGGAGCATCCGTAGAGCCATCTCCATTATCAAGGACCCCTATCATCCCTCACACCACATCTTCTCCATTCTGCTAACTGGGAAGAGGTACAGGAGCATCAGCCGCTAAACCAGCAGGATGCTACACAGCTTCTTCCCACAAGCAATAAGACTGGTTAACGGACTGTGTCCCCTCCCCATATATCATACACCAACACATCTGACCTCACCCATACTTTGACAGCTAGGCACCTGTCAAAGCAAAGCCACTGTTCGGTCTGAATGTATGTTTTTATTTCAATTTTCAGGCCTACTTTTAGAAATGGTAATTTTAATTTTTAAAGCTATATGTATTTATTCTGTTTATATTAACTACACTGACGGGAACTGATTGAGAAACAATTTTTTTGTTTCATCTGTGTATGTAAGTACTCAGTTCAAATGACATTAAATTAAATACTAAATACTGAATACTTCTCCAACCAGAATGTTTATCTAAAAAAAAACATAAATTTTGGTCGTGTTTCAGCAACTTATTTCCAAATATTTCAATCCATTCTCCCCACTATTTTCAATTTCCAATTCCAAGTATAAATACATACTAGTAACAATTTTCCAAATTAACTTACTGAAAAGAAATATAAAAGAAACATCAGAAAACCAAGCAACCTACATTTTCCAACTTTCCCCTTTGGACCTACCTACCAGATTGCGTAAGAGCTCTTCTATTTGTTCACTTAAATCCTATATGTAATTGCAGATATACCAATAGTGCTTACTGTTTCTTCCCAGCTGTTATCAGGCAACTGACAAGAGAGCGTCCCGAGCTACTATCTACCTCATTGGAGACCCTCGGACTAGCTTTACTAGGACTTTACTGAACCTTTGTTAAACGTTATTCGCTTTATCGTGTATCCGTACACTGTGGACGGATCGATTGTAATCGTGTATAGTCTTTGCGTTGACTGGTTAGCACGCAACAAAACGCCTTTCACTGTGCCTTGGTACATGTGACAATAAACTAAACTAAATGTCAATTGTTTCCAGATAGTGCATGGCAATTGTTTTCAATGAAGAGTTCTAGGGAGATATCTATTGAGCTAGGAACTTATACCCTCTACAGAAGACATCAGTTAGATAGAGCTCTTGGGAGTTAGATAGAGCTCTAGGGGCTAGTGGAATCAAGGGATATGGGGAGAAGGCAGGCACGAGTTATTGATTAGGGACGATCAGCCATGATCACAATGAATGGCGGTGCTGGCTCGAAGGGCCGAATGGCCTCCTCCTGCACCTATTTTCTATGTTTCTATGTTTCTAAAATCACATAACAAACCCAATTAGAAATTCCCCATTCAATACATCAATACGGCCTATTCCTGTTGGAAATTTCATTCCTCACCTCTGTGAAATGTCTCTGCTCTGTGAAAATCATTTAGTTGTAGTTTTAGATTTAGTTTTGGAGATACAGCATGGAAACAGGTCCCTCGACCCACCAAGTCCACATCCACCATCGATCACCTCCGGTTCCAGTATAGTTTATTGTCACGTGTCCCGAGGTACAGTGAAAAGCTTTTGTTGCGTGCTAACCAGTCAGCGGAAAGACAGTACATGTTTACAATCGATCCATTTACAGTG
Organism: Amblyraja radiata; assembly: GCF_010909765.2. Lineage (NCBI taxonomy): Eukaryota > Metazoa > Chordata > Chondrichthyes > Rajiformes > Rajidae > Amblyraja > Amblyraja radiata. The sequence goes on from NW_022630876.1 coordinate 46,023, forward strand.
TATAGATACATGATAAGGGAATAACGTTTAGGGCAAGGTAAAGCCAGCAATGTCCAATCAAGGATAGTCCCAGGGTCACCAATGAGGTGGATAGTAGTTCAGGACCACTCCCTACTTGTGGTAGGATGGTTCAGTTG
>NW_022630877.1:0-10000 GCF_010909765.2 Amblyraja radiata
TTGTTGACGTCAGGTCAATGGTTAAATTGAAATCTGAGCTGAGTAGATTTTTGTTCATCAATTAACACAAATGGAGTAAATGCTGGCAATGGGAATGGTATGATCTCACTGAAACAGGCTTAGGGATAAGTGTCTTGTTTAGTGTTCCTAGCTCAACTCGCTCCAAGGCGCTGCCATGCAATGCAACACTATGTTACACCCTCCTCAAAGATAGACACAGAGTGCTGGAGTAACTCAGCGGGTCAGGCAGCATCTGTGGAGAACATGGATAGGTGACGTTTCACAGAGTGCTGGAGTAACTCAGCGGGTCAGGCAGCATCTGTGGAGAATATGGATAGGTGATGTTTCACAGAGTGCTGGAGTAACTCAGCAGGTCGCAGCATCTGTGGAAACATGATAGGTGACGTTTCACAGAGTGCTGGAGTCTCACGGGTGCAGCAGCATCTATGGAGCTAAGGAATAGGCAACGTTTTCGGGCCGACCCTTCCGGATTTCAGCCCGAAACGTTGCCTATTTCCAGAAGGGTGTCGGCCCAAACGTTGCCTATTTCCTTAGCTCACAGATGCTGATGCACCATAACTCAGTGGGTCGGCAGCATCTGGGAACATGGATAGTGATGTTTCACAGAGTGCTGGAGTAACTCAGCGGTCAGGCAGCATCTGTGGAGAACATGGATAGGTGACGTTTCACAGAGTGCTGGAGTAACTCAGCGGGTCAGGCAGCATCTGTGGAGAACATGGATAGGTGACGTTTCACAGTGTGCTGGAGTAACTCAGCGGGTGCAGCAGCATCTATGGAGCTAAGGAAATAGGCAACGTTTCGGGCCGAAACCCTTCCGGGTTTCAGCCCGAAACGTTGCCTATTTCCAGAAGGGTTTCGGCCAAAAACGTTGCCTATTTCCTTAGCTCCACAGATGCTGATGCACCATAACTCAGCGGGTCAGGCAGCATCTGTGGAGATCACATTTCTAGCTTCATCACATTTCTTGGAGCTGACAGATGCTGGATATTTTCCCAAGTAATGGTCTCAAGTTCAAATTCACATTCATTGTTCCATGCACCCCTTGGCACAGTGGTATTTGAGTTTCCATACAGTCATACGAATGAAAAGAACACAATACACAATAGAATTGTGGTTGAATGACAAAACTTAAATGACAATCAAACTTTCCCCTCTGCCACATGTCATTTCCTTGCCTCCCCAATGTACACAAATAGCAGTCATCTGCAGCGCTGACTACATCACAAAGTACTTTGGCCCAGCTTGCCCACACCGGCCAACATGTCCCAGCTACGCTAGTCCCACCTGCCCGCGTTTGTCCCATATCCCTCCAAACCTGTCATTCGAGTCTCCAGCCCTTGGAGCTTGCTCATGTGTTGGACACCCCTCAATATCAAAATGGGTCTGTGGAATTTGGAAATTTGATTTAATACCTGGAATCACTGAGGCAGCAAGTTTGGTTTAGTTTAGAGATACAGCGTGGAAACTGGCCCTTCGGCCCACCGAGTCCATGCCGACCAGCGATCCCCGATTCAACCAAATAGGCCAATAATCTATAATCCTGTTATGCATGAATGTTATAAATCAAAGGGGCAGAATGAGGCCATTCGGCCCATCGAGCCCACTCCACCATTCAATCATGGCTGATCTATCTCTCCCTCCTAACCCCATTCCCCTGCCTTCTCCCCATAACCCCTGACCCCCAACTAATCTGTCAATCCCTGCCTGTAAAATACCACTGACTCGGTCTCAGCCGTCGGAGGCAATGAATTCCACAGATTCACCACCTTCTGACTAAAGAAATGCTTCCCCATCACTAAATTAGTTTTAAATATAGAGACACAGCATGGAAACAGGCCCTTCAGCCCACCGTGTCTGCACCGACCAGCGATCACCACACACTAACACTATCCTACACACATTAGGGACAATTTTACACTTACACCAAGCCAATTAACCTACAACCCTGTACGTCTTTGGAGTGTGGGAGGAAACCGAAGATTTCGGAGAAAGGGTCTGAAGACTGAGAAGGGTCTGAAGAAGGGTGTCGACCAGAAACACCACCCATTCCTTCTCTCCAGAGACGCCCCCTGTCCCGCTGAGTTATGCCCCTGTCCCACTTAGGAAACCTGAACGGAAACCTCTGGAGACTTTGTGCCCCACCCAAGGTTTCCGTGCGGTTCCAGGAGGTTGCAGGTGGTTGCCGGAGACTGGTAGGGAGACTGACAAAAACCTCCGGGAACCTCACGGAAACCTTGGGTGGGGCACAAAGTCTCCAGAGGTTTCCGTTCAGGTTTCCTAAGTGGGACAGGGGCATTACTCCAGCGTTTTGTGTTTATCGCAGCCTGAAGGTTTCTAGATCACCAACATTACCACATCCCCCAGTGTGTGGATCGGGATGCTGTTGCTATGGGAGCCACCGTTCAACAAAAGCAAACCTTCCCTCGCCCCCAACCTCCCCCACCCACACTCTCCAGCCTCCCTTCACTCAATGAGAACTCAGACTCCTTGCATTCAGTAAAGCATGTTGGTGAATCATCTACTTAGTGAGGATTCCATTCCATACTGTGTCCATCATACGGACATGTTGGTCGGCAGCCCAACTTTTATTTACACAAGGAGAGATCTTAGAATACAGCTTTTTTTTAAACCGTAACCAATTTTTATGAAGCCACAAATCCTCAGAAGTTACGCTAAACAGTTTACAGCAACTTGTGGGGTTTATTTTGCTCCCCATTTTAATAGACACCAGGTACAAAGTTCTGAAAAGTTTCACGTTTATATTCACCTTGCCATTTAATTCACAAACAAAGCCAACTTCCACCCTTCAAACGGACGATCCCAAAAATAGACTCGTGATTTTAAAGACAAAGTCCAGAACCATTGGCCTTAAACACACAGTTTAAGAATAAGGGGTCGGCCATTTAGGACTGAGATGAGGAAAAACTTTTTCGCCCGGAGAGTTGTGAATCTGTGGAATTCTCTGCCACAGAAGGCAGTGGGGGCCGATTCACTGGATGTTTTCAAGAGAGGGATAGAAACATAGAAAATAGGTGCAGGAGTAGGCCCTTCGAGCCTGCACCGCCATTCAATATGATCATGGCTGATCATCCAACTCAGTGTCCTGTACCTGCCTTCTCTCCATACCCCCTGATCCCCTTAGCCACAAGGGCCACATCTAACTCCCTCTTAAATATATGCAATGAACTGTGGCCTCAACTACCTTCTGTGGCAGAGAATTCCACAGATTCACCACTCTGTGTGAAAAGTTAGATTTAGCTCTTGGGGCTAACGGAATCAAGGGATATGGGGAGGAGGCAGGAACGGGGTACTGATTGTGGATGATCAGCCATGATCATATTGGGATGAATGACCCACTCCTGCCCCTATTTTCTCTGTTTCTATGTTTTTAAACCTGCATCTTGAATGGTGGTGCTGGCTCGAAGGGTCGAACGGCCTCCTCCTGCACATATTTTCTCTGTTATCAAGAGAAAGGCGGCTTCTTAGCGCAGTGGAGCGGCGCTGTGAGCAGCGAGCTTTGTGGCTGAATAAAAGCTTGCCACCACGATTCTAGTCGATACCATTGACCTGGGGTGTGTGAACTTTGACATCCTCTATTTGCGTAGCTGGTCAGTGAATGTCTGCTGGGGGCAGATATTGTTCAGGGCTGCCCACAAACAAGCGAGGTGTTAAGTATTGAAAGCCGCTGGGCCGCTGCAAGTCTAGACGCATTGTGAGACGGAATGGGCGAGCGAGTGTGTGAGCGGGGACATTGTCAGTGTGACTCGAGCCAGCCTTTCAATGAAAACCTTTCACTGAATTCACTTAACTAGAGCGACAGACAACATCGCACTTGGAAATTCAATCAGTAATTCAGAAGAAACTTTCACCGAGAGAACAGGAAAATAGTTCAGCCCGGTGGTAGAGATGCTTCCTCACAGCGCCAGAGACACGGGTTCGATCCTGACCGCCGGTGCTGTCTGTGCGGAGTTTGCACGTTCTCCCCGTGAAACGCGTGGGTTTTCTCCGGGTGCTCCGGTTTCCTTCCACACTCCAAAGATTCTGTCAACTGTAAATTGCTCCAGGTGGGTGTAGGATAGTGTTAGTGTGCGGGGATCGCTGGTCGGCGCGGACTCGGTGGGCCGAGCGGCCTGTTTTCGTGCTGTATCTCTAAACTAAACTAATGGACGGTAAACCTTGTCATATCTCTGTGGTCCCGGTTATTTTCAAGCCCCATCAGCCAGAGGTGGTAGTGCCGGCTCCACACCTGACCTCACCTGACACTGAGTGACTTCAGGTCGATGGCTGCTTGGACGCTCTCTCACTCATTCTCTCTCTCTCTGTCCCTCTCACAATTTTCTCACTCATGATCTGTTCTCATTCTTGCATTCTCTCCCTCTCTCTTTGTTCTTTCTCCCTGTCCCCCCTGCTTGCTTGCATCTTGCAATCTCCCCTTCCCCCTCCCCCTCCTTCCCCCTCTCCCTCCTTCCCACTCCCCCTCTTCCTCCTTCCCCCTCTCCCTCCTTCCCCTCCCCCTCTCCCTCCTTCCCCCTCTCCCTCTCCCTCCTTCCCCCTCCCCCTCTCCCTCCTTCCCCCTCTCCCTCCTTCCCCCTCTCCCTCTCTCCCTCCCTCCCCGTCTCTCTCCCTCTCCCTCCTTCCCCCTCCCTCTCTCCCTCCCTCCCCGTCTCTCTCCCTCTAACCCTTCCCTCCCTCTCTCCGTCCCCATCTTTCTCTCTGCCCCCTTTCCCTCTCTCCTCCCCGTCTCTCTCTCCATCCCCTCGCTCTCCCCCCCTCTCTCTCTCTGTCACATTATTTCTCTGCCTTATGAACAGATATAATGTTATCTATTTATGTTGAAATAAAGAGGAAGGCAAGTATGTTTTCAAACCGTGAGGCTGGTGTTGAGGTTAATAGGGATGTAGGTGTCCGTGACATTCGGATACAACAGGAATCTGGAAACAAGTGGGATATTGATCCTTTTTGCAGAATAATTTGAGTGTAGGAATGAAGACATGTTGGAGACACAAGGTTGAAATAGGGCCCTGGTGAGACGGCATCTGGAATACTGATCCTCACCGATGGAAGGGAAGACTCTGGAGAGGGAGAGCATTGCAGGTTCACCAGATTGATTCTAGGGATGGTGCGTTAGTGTTGTAGGAGCGGATAAACAGACTGGACCTTGTCCACTCCAGGGATTAAAAGAATGAGGTGAAATCATTAACATCCCACACACTCGGTGTGGGTTTATAAGGGTGAGTGTCGAACTAATGTTCCACTGGGCTACGATGTCAAGGACCAGGGTCAATAGTCTCAATATAAAGGGATGATTCATCAGGACTTCGATGAGAAAAGTGATTTTTCACCCATTTGGCCCCATGCCCATTTGGGACAAAGCAGGAGAATGGGGTTGAGAGGGAAAGATAGATCAGGCATGATCCAATTGTGGAGAAGACTTGATGGGTCAAATGGCCTAATTCTGCTCCTTTGTCTCAAGAAGGGTTCCAATCCGAAACGTCACCCATGCCTTTTCTCCAGAGATGCTGTCTGTCCCGCTGAGTTACTCCAGCTTTTTGTGTGTCTATCTTTGGTGTAAACCAGCATCTGCAGTTCCTTCCTACACTCTGTTTCATGTCCAGCATGGAAATTGTGGGCTGAAGGGCCTCATCCTACATAGTCCTGTTATATATTCAGTGGCAAATGGCAATTTAGAAATCTCTGCTCAAGGGCTATGAGTTCAGTTATTCAGTTTGTTCAAAGCAAATCAGTAAACCTGGGCAAACCTCTTGTGTGGGAAGGAACTGCAGATGCTAGTTTACACCCAAGATAGACACAAAATGCTGGAGTAACTCAACGGGACAGGCAGCATCGCTGGGGAGAAGGAATGGGTGAAATTTTGGGTCAAGACCCTTTTTCTGAAAAGGGGTTTCGACCTTCTCTCCAGAGACGCTGCCTGTCCCACTGAGTTACTCCAGCTTTTTGTGTCTATCTTAGACTAAACTTTGACGTACAGAGGTATCTTGGGCTCCAGCTCCATAACTGCTGGACAGTGGCAACACGAGTGGATAGAGTGGGGAAGAAAGCGCCTTCATCAGTCGGAGTATGGAGTATAAGAGTCATGAAGCAACTCTACAAGATCCGATCAGGCTCAACCAATTCAGGAACATCTTCTTCCCCGCTGTTATTAGACGATCAGACAGTCCACCCACAAACCAGGGTGTAGTCCTGATCTTCCAGCCTGCCTCGTTATGCATCTTGCACTTTTTCCTCTGCATTGGGACCGTGTATTCTGCACTCGTGAGCATTTTCCTTTACACCTGTTGTACCTGTGTACGGCATGAATGTAGTCATGGACAGTATATGAGTGGATAGCAGGCAACGTTGCACACTGGATCTCGGTACAGGCAACAGGTGAAGCACTACCAATATTCTTTGCACTGCTGTGCACTCTCACTTGCTCTTCATCTACCCCTTTCTCACTTCCTTTCCCCCTTTATCTCCCCCTTCTCTCTCTCCCCCCTTTTCCCCACCTCTCCCCATTCCTTTCTCTTTCTCCCCTTTATCTCTCACTCCCCATCTCCCTCCCCCTTCTCTCTCCCCCCCCCTTCTCTCTCACTCCCCCCCCCCCCCCCCCCCCCCCCCCCCCCCCCCCCTCTCTCACCACTTCTCTCTCTCCTCCCCTCCCTCTCTCCATGTTCCGCCCACTCAGTGTCTGAGGCCGGGGATTGGAGCTGCTGGAGGCCGGGCTGGGCTGCAGCCCCATTGAGCAGAGTTTAGTCCAGGCACAGGTTGCCCGCGTCTCATTCATAAACACACAGCGGGGCAAGTGCGGAAGCCGGGGCTGGGACCGGGACGAGGACACCGAGGGTCCCGGGGAAGATGCAACGCCCGGGTGCGGCGGCGCTGAGCTGCTGCCTGGTGCTAGTCCTCATCCCCCGGCCACTCATCATCAGCGGCGCCGCGGGAACAGCGGCCGCTCGGCCCGAGAGGTGAGACCTCGCCCACCGGCAGCGCCCACTGTCCGCAACCTTCTGTCCTCTCTCTCCGTCTCTCTGTCTCTCTCTCCCTCCCTCTCTCTGTCTCTCCCCTTCTCTCTGTCTCCCTCTCTCTGTCTCTGTCTAAAACTTTAAATTCGATGTTAAACGCTCTTTAACAATAATTAATTGAACACGACGCCAGATACTATTTACAACTGTTTTACATTTTGACGAGTTCATTCAGGTCTGAAGAAGGGTCTCGACCCGAAACGTCACCCATTCCTTCTCTCCAGAGATGCTGTCTGTCCCACTGAGTTACTCCAGCATTTTGTGTCTGTCTTCGCTGTAAATCAGCATCAGCACTTCCTTCCTACACACTTCCAACTTGTATCTTTGTGTAGGTAGATAGTAGCTAAAGACTGCTCTCTAGTTGGTGAGAGGATGGTTCAGTCGCCTAATAACAGAAACTGCCCCTGAATCTGGAGGTGTGCGTTTTCACATTTCTGAAAGGAATAGATCGGGTAGACGCACAGAGTCTCTTGCCCGGAGTAGGGGAATCGAGGACCAGAGGACACAGGCTCAAGGTGAAGGGGAAAATATTTAATAGGAATCTGAGGGCTATCTTTTTCACACAGAGGGTGGTGGGTGTATGGAACAAGCTGCCAGAGGAGGTAGTTGAGGCTGGGACTATCGCAATGTTTAAGAAACATTTAGACAGGTACATGGGTAGGACAGGTTTAGAGGGATATGGACCAAACGCAGGCAGGTGGGACTAGTGTAGCTGGGACATGTTGGCCGGTGTGGGCAAGTTGGGACGAAGGGCCTGTTTCCACACTGTATCACTCTGTGACTCTATGAGTCACAAGTTTCAAGTTTGCAGATGATATGTAGATAGCTGGAGGGGCAGGTGGTGTAGAGAAAGCAGGGACTCTGCAGAAGGACTTGGACAGTTTGGGAGAGTGGGCAGAGAAGTGGCAGATGGAATATAGTGTAGCAAAGTGTGCAGTCATGCATTTTGATTGTAGGAATAAAGTCATAGACTCTTTTCTAAATGGGGAGAGAATCCAGAGATCGGAGGGGCTGGTGCAGGATTTCCAAAAAGTTAATTTGCAAGTTGAATCGGTAGTAAAGAAAGCAAACTCAATGCTAGTATTTATTTCTAGAGGGGCTAGAATACACAAACAGGGATGTAACGCTGAGGCTCTATAAGGCGCTGGTCAGGCCACATTTGGAATATTGTGAGCAATTTTGGGCCCCATATCTGAGGAAGGACGTGCTGGCTCTGGAGAGGGTCCAGAGGAGGTTTACAAGAATGATCCCAGGAATGAGTGGGTTAAGGTATGATGAGCGTTTGTCGGCACTGGGCCTGTACTCGCTGGAGTTTAGGATGAGGGGGGGGGGGGGGGCTCATTGAAATGTACGGAATAGTGAAAGGCCTGGATAGAGTGGATGTGGAGAGGATGTTTCCACTGGTGGGAGAGTCTAGGACCAGAGGGCATCGTGATCGGCCAACCACGCTCCGTACTTCACGCCATCTTCCCCCCCACCCGCCCTTCCTTCTCTGATCTCTTCTCCTTCCACATCTCACCTCCCCTCTCTTGCCCTCGTCCCCTCTGCCACCCACCCCCCTCCTCTCACCCGAGACGCTCCAGGTGTGTGGAGTCGGTGTGTGACCTGTGCGTATGTTGTGTTGCAGGGTGAGTGTGTGTGGAGGCTGCTGCAGAACTCGGCTGTCAGGATCGCCAGTGGGACAGTGCCCCAAACGTAAGCTCCTGTCAAACTGTTCAGTGTAAAAGCCGGGGGGGGTGTACATTGGGGGGAGGGGGCGGGACTAGGAGGGGGGGGGGGGTGATGGGGGTTGGTGGACAGAGGATTTAACAGCGAACAAAACATACATGGAATATAGAACAGCACAGGAACAGGCCCTTCGGCCCACAATGTCCATACCAGACATGATGCCGTGAAACTTATCACCACTGCCTGCACGTGATCCATTCCCTGCATATCCATGAACCTGTCTAAAAGCTTCTTAAACCACTATTGTATCTGCCTCCCTGTCGAGACCCTTCTTCAGACCCGAAACATCACCCATCCCTTCTCTCCAGAGATGCTGCCTGACCCGCTGTGTTACTCCAGCATTTTGTGTCTATCTTTGGTTTAAACCAGCACCTGCAGTTCCTCTGCTACACAGTGGATCTGTATCTTCGCAGCTTTTTCTTCAGCGTTTGCAATTCCACCAATGTTGGTGTCACCTGCACGTTTACTAACCGCACCACCTGCAGGGTGCAGGGGAGACCATCGACTCCATCTACACCTCACGCTGCCTCGGCAAGGCCAGCAGCATCATCAAGGACCAGTCTCACCCCGGCCACTCCCTCTTCTCCCCTCTCCCATCGGGCAAGAGGTACAGAAGTGTGAAAACAAATGCACACCTCCAGATTCAGACAGTTTCTTCCCAGCTGTTATCAGGCAACTGAACCATCCTACCACAACCAGAGAGCGGTCCTGAACTACTATCTACCTCATTGGTGACCCTCGGACTATCCTTGATGGGACTTTGCTGGCTTTACCTTGCACTAAACGTTATTCCCTTATCATGTATCTGTACACTGTGGACGGCTCGATTGTAATCATGTATTGTCTTTTCGCTGACTGGTTAGCGCGCAACAACAGCTTTTCACTGTACCTCGGTACACGGGGCAGTAAACTGCACTGAAACTGAGAGGTGCGTTGTAGAGGAGATGGGGGCGATGCATGGCAGCCCTTCATGCAGCCTGCACGGTGATTGATGGGCCCTGAACAGCAGCAGCTGCTGGTACGTTTTACAGCCCGACCTGGAGTCCAACAGGAAAAGACAAACTTCTGAGAGGGTCTGACTTGAATCAGGTGGACCTTCAAGTGGATTTAATGCAGGAATCACGAGACCTTTCATCTTGTGGATTGTCTCTACCTGTGGATGTGACTGCTCCTCCTCACAGGGGCCAGCCCCTCTCTCTCCCTCCTCCTCCCTCCTCCTCCCTCCCCTC
>NW_022630877.1:15000-46081 GCF_010909765.2 Amblyraja radiata
GAGATAGACACAAAAAGCTGGAGTAACTCAGCGGGACAGGCGGCATCTGTGGAGAGAAGGAATGGGTGACGTTTCTGGTCGAGACCGTTAGAAACATAGAAAATAGGTGCAGGAGTAGGCCATTCAGCCCTTCGAGCCTGCACCGCCATTCAATATGATCATGGCTGATCATCCAACTCAGTATCCTGTACCTGCCTTCTCTCCATACCCCCTGATCCCTTTAGCCACAAGGGCCACATCTAACTCCCTCTTAAATATAGCCAATGAACTGGCCTCAACTACCTTCTGTGGCAGAGAATTCCACAGATTCACCACTCTCTGTGTGAAAAATGTTTTATTCATCTCGGTCCTAAAAGATTTCCCACTTATCCTTAAACTGTGACCCCTTGTTCTGGACTTCCCCAACATCGGGAACAATCTCCCTGCATCTAGCCTGTCCAACCCCTTAAGAATTGTGTAAGTTTCTATAAGATCCCCCCTCAATCTTCTAAATTCTTCTTCAGACCTTCCTATACACTTAATATAGATAACTCCATTGGCCATATTCCCAATTGATGTAGGTCCTGATGTGTCCTTTGACAGCTGTCCTCACTCTCCATAACTCAGCTAACGTTCTTGTTATCTGCAAATGTACTAATCAGGTCTTCCACATATTTAGTAACATAGAAAATAGGTGCAGGAGGAGGCCATTCAGCCCTTCGAGCCAGCACCGCCATTCATTGTGATCATAGCTGATTGTCCCCAATCAATAACCCTTGCCTGCCTTCTCCCCATATCCCTTGATTCCACTAGCCCCTAGAGCTCTATCTAACTCTCTCTTAAATCCATCCAGTGACTTGGCCTCCACTGCCCTCTGTGGCAGGGAATTCCACAAATTCACAACAAGTTTTTTCTCACCTCAGTCTAAAACGGTCGGCACGGGCTCGGTGGGCCGAAGGGCCTGTTTCCACACTGAATCTCTAAACTAAACTAAACTAAAATTACCAATTCACCGTGAATTGTCTGGATCAGAAGATTAAGTCTTTTAGGAAGAATGTGAATATCACTGAGAGGATTCAGGAAACATTCCCTGGAGTGGTTGAGGGAGAGGGATTGTAAGTAAACTGGAGATCTGGGATTGTAGGCAGTGGAGTAAAGAGCTTTGGGAGATTATATGAAGGTGTGAGTCCATTGATGGATTTAGGATGAATCTCTCTCGCCTTGAGCAGATGTTGCAAGGATCAGCAAAAGAACATTGTATGTTTTGGGGCAAAGTGAACGAGGGGATGTGAGGAGTTATATTGTTTTATGCAGGTAGGATCTTGAGCTTGCTGTCTGTAAATTATATCAGGGATTTGAAATGGAAACTGGAAAAGCGTTTGCAAAAGAAAGGCTGGCAGAGTTATGGGGAAAGTATGTGTGTGTGTGTGGGGGGAGGGTGTATATGTATATCTGTAATGATTTTAAGATCTGAGACGTACACTTACAGGCTGAATCTTATCCCAGTCTCATCTCGCAAGCCTCTATTTCCCCACTGGAGTTAGCTCGCTTCTGCACCAATGGCCGTGTCAGCGTGCAGCTGTTGTGATGAGGAGTTTAGACAGTCCATTACTGGGTTAACAGAGGCAGTGATGTGTGTGTTGCCCCTCATGAAGTGCTTGCCTGGCTTTACGCCAGTTTAGACTCAACATGCTGCATTCAATTAAACTCCCATGCGGAGGGTCACAAAGGCTGTGCGGGTTTTAAGATGTTCTTCGAATCAGCTCCGCTCCCCGCCTGAGCTGCCTGTGGTTTTGAACCTTTTGGGCTATCCATGGAGTGTAGGCTGTTCCTGGCGCTATGGTGCATCGTTCTGGTGCGGCTATCGGCCGCTCAGCTGGGGGAGGTGAAGATTCTCTTTACTCCCAGGCTGTGTAAACTGCACTGTGAGGCTGGCCGCTGCACCACCCGCTGTGTAACCGGTAACTTGACCACCGTCTACAGCCACTCTGGCCCCACCGACACCGAGCGAGCGGGATACCGAGCGTGTGAGTAAAACTGAAGCCAGAGGGAGAGGTCGTCACAAAACCAGCCACAGCTCCTCCAACTAAACCCCTCTCTACATATGCTGAACAGATGGGGCTGTGGGCTTTGATTTATTTTACAGACTAATAGAGTCGGAAAAAAATCTTCGTCTCTCGCTTGTGTGGAAGGAGATCTCTTAACTCTGTCCTAACCCTCACATTCTTAACACATTCTCTCTTTGAGACGCTCTTTGGGGCGGTGGTTTCAAGATGACTCGAGGTTTGTGAAGTTGTGAGTCTGTGGAATTCTCTGCGGAGGCAGGTTCTCTGGATACTTTCAAGAGAGAGCTAGATAGAGCTCTTCAAGATAGCGGAGTCAGGGGATATGGGGAGAAGGCAGGAACGGGGTACTGATTGGGGATGATCAGCCATGATCACAATGATGGCGGTGCTGGCTCGAAGGGCCGAATGGCCTCCTCCTGCACCTATTGGTAAGTCGGTGCAGGGAGAGAGAGTTGATGATTTAAACACAAGGTAGAGAGAAAGGCCCATATTCCGTGAGCTGCTGGAATCAGCGATCTATAGCTGTCTATAATCCCACATAGCATTTAGTACAAGCTACACAAAATTGCTGGGGAAACTCAGCGGGTGCAGCAGCATCTATGGAGCGAAGGAAATAGGCGACGTTTCGGGCCGAAACGTCGCCTATTTCCTTCGCTCCATAGATGCTGCTGCACCCGCTGAGTTTCCCCAGCAATTTTGTGTACCTTCGATATTCCAGCATCTGCAGTTCCCTTTTGAACACATTTAGTACAAGCTGACTGAAACGGGGCACACCCCCTCCCCACCTCCCCCTCCTCCTTCACCCCCTCTCTGTGTTCTAACAGGTGGTGTCTGTTCATAAGTGATAGGAATAGAATTAGGCCATTCGGCCCATCAAGTCTACTCCGCCATTTAATCATGGCTGATCTAAACCCATTCTCCTGCCTTCTCCCCGTAACCCCTGACACCCGTACTAATCAAGAATCTATCTATCTCTGCCTTAAAAATATCCACTGACTTGGCCTCCACAGCCTCCCGTGGCAATGAGTTCCACAGATTCACCACCCTCTGTATGGAGTTTGTACGTTCTCCCTGTGACCGCGTGGGTTTTCTCCGGGTGCTCCGGTTTCCTCCCACACTCCAAAGACGTGCGGGTTTGTAGGTTAATTGGCTTCGGTAAAGATTGTAAATTGTCCCTAGTGTGTGTAGGATGGGGATAGTGTGGTCGGCACGGACTCGATGGGCCGAAGGGCCCGTTTCCGCGCTGTATTTCTAAACTAAACTGAAAAAAATCCTAAACTAAAGCTTTCTGGTTGTGCAAGGGTTAGACTTGAAATATTCTTGTGTTCAGTCGGTTTGTTTGCAGCCCACAGCCCTGATTCAACTTCCTGTAATTACTGATCATTTAATGCATTCTTCCCAAATTAAATTCCTCTACAATCACCAGTAGGCACCCAAAAAAAGCAACCTCATTTTCACTCAATAAATTGCATGTTCCAAGCTCGCTGCAGGCACTGGGAATGTGCCCATAGCTTGCGTACCACCCCTCCCTTGCCAATGATGGAGGCATTACCAACCCTCGCTCCCTCCAGCACACAAGCACCCCATTCTTCCTGCTTATGGTTCCTCTGGCACTGGCTCTCTTTACAGCTCCATTCCACTGGCCACTCCACTGGCCACTCCACTGGCCCCCCCACTGGCCCCCCCACTGGCCCCCCCACTGGCCCCCCCACTGGCCCCCCCACTGGCCCCCCCACTGGCCCCCCCCCCCCCCCACATGTTATAGGAGTAGAATTAGGCCATTCGGTCCATCGAGTCCACTCCGCCAATCAATCATGGCTGATCTCTGCCTCCTAATCTCATTTCACAAACACACACACACACACACACACACACACACACACACACACACACAGACACAGACACAGACACACACACAGACACTCACACGTATATACACACACATACATAGAAGATAGACACAAAAAGCTGGAGTAACTCAGCGGGTCAGGCAGCATCTCTGGAGAGAAGGAATGGGTGACGTTTCGGGTTGAGACCCTCTTCAGACTGGAGAAGGGTCTCAACCCGAAATGTCACCCATTCCTCCTTTTCTCCAGAGATGCTGCCTGTCCCGCTGAGTTACTCCAGCTTTTTGTGTCTATCTTCAGTTTAAACCAGCGTCTGCAGTTCCTTCCTACACATTGCATCAGGAGACATTGATCGTGTGTGAAGACCTTCTGACAGCTTTCTTTGTAGTCAGGGACACAGTTCAATAAAGGAGCAGCCTCGCACGTGAACAGGAATTTTGGACTTTAAAAGGTTTGATCAAAGACGTTACGGGGGAACTGATAGCGTTGATGGTTCAGCATGCAAGATGTTGGCCTTTGCAACGGGTTTATGGAGCCCTGGTGAGACGGCATCTGGAATGTGGCTTGCAGGTCTGGTGTCCACACCGAGGGGAAGATATGCTTGTGATAGACGGAGCACTCTGGGGGGTTCACCATAGTAACATCTGGGGCGGTGGGTTAGTTGCAGGAGGAGAGATTAAACAAATGAAACCTATGCGTAGAAACATAGTAAATAGGTGCAGGAGTAGGCCATTCAGCCCTTCGAGCCAGCACCACCATCCAATATGATCATGGCTGATTATCTAAAATCAGTACCCCGTTCCTGCCTTCTCCCCATATCCCTTGATTCCATTAGCCCTAAGAGCTAAATCTAATTCTCCAGTGAATTGGCCTCCACTGCCTTCTGTGGCAGAGAATTCCACAGACCTACAACTCTCTGGGTGAAATAGTTTTTCCTCATCTTAGTCCTAAATGGCCTACCCCTTATTCTTAAACTGTGTGACCCCTGGTTCTGGACTCCCCCAACATGGAGAACATTTTTCCAGCATCTAGCCTGTTCAATCTCTTAATAAGTATGTTTCTATAAGATTCCCTCTCATCCTTCTAAATTCCAGTGAATATAAGCCCATTCGATCCATTCTTTCATCAGCTTGAGTTTTAAAGATTGAGGAGTGCAGGAAGGTCAGTGTGGGAATGGGAAGGAACTGCAGATGCTGGTTTACACCGAAGATAGACATAAAATGCTTGTGTAACTCAGCGGGACAGGCAGCATCTCTGGAGAGAAGGAATGGAGTACACTCCATGTACACTCTGGAGTTTAGAAGGATGAGAGAGAATCTCATTGAAACATGGCTTGGACACGCTAGAGGCAGGAAACGTGTTCCCGATGTTGGGGGAGTCCAGAACCACGGGCCACACAGTTTAAGAATAAGGAGTAAGCCATTTAGAACGGAGACGAGGAAACACTTTTTCTCACAGAGAGTGGTGAGTCTGTGGAATTCTCCGCCTCAGAGGGCGGTGGAGGCAGGTTCTCTGGATGCTTTCAAGAGAGAGAGGTAGATAGGACTCTTAAAAATAGCGGAGTCAGGCGATATGGGGAGAAGGCAGGAACGGGGTACTGATTGGGGATGATCAGACATGATCACATTGAATGGCGGTGCTGGCTCGAAGGGCCGAATGGCCTACTCCTGCACCTATTGTCTATTGTCTATTGAATGGGCAACGTTTTGGGTTGAGACCCTTCTTCTGACTCTAGGTCAGTGTGGGAATGGGAAGGGGGGATGAAATGGTTGGCAACCAGGAGATCCCATGGTCCTGGGTGGACTGAACGCAAGTGTTCAACAAATAACATCCAGGGATGTCAGGACTTTCATATGAAGAAAGACTGGATTGACTCGGCTTGTACTCGCTAGAATTCAGAAGATTGAGGGGGGATCTTATAGAAACTTACAAAATTCTTAAGGGGTTGGACAGGCTAAATGCAGGAAGATTATTCCCGATGTTGGGGAAGTCCAGAACTAGGGGTCACAGTTTAAGGATAAGGGGGAAATCTTTTAGGACCGAAATGAGGAAAACATTTTTCACACAGAGAGTGGTGAATCTGTGGAATTCTCTGCCACAGAAGGTAGTTGAGGCCACAGTTCATTGGCTATATTTAAGAGGGAGTTAGATGTGGCCCTTGTGGCTAAAGGGATCAGGGGGTATGGAGAGAAGGCAGGGATGGGATACTGAGTTGGATGATCAGCCATGATCATATCGAATGGCGGTGCAGGCTCGAAGGGCCGAATGGCCTCTACTCCTGCACCTATTGTCTATGTTTCTATGGGACTAGTGTAGATGGGACATGTTGGTCGGTGTGGGCAAGTTGGGGCTGGTCTCTGTGTTGACAGGAGACTTGCTGGTGCAATGGGAGCGTGTGATGGGACGTTGGGTGGAATAGGAACTTTAATCTGCTCTCTCTCTGCACTGGCACCGTTTGATTAACACTAATAATATGGCCTCTACTCCTGCACCTATTGTCTATGTTTCTATGTTTCTATCCTCCGAGCATCTAACGCTGTTCTTGTGTCCTTGCTACCCAGTTCTCTGCTCAGTGAGATGCCAGAATGGAGGGGTGTGCGTGCGTCGAGACCGCTGTCGTTGCCCGCCCGGCTTCACGGGGCGACTGTGCCACATCGCCACCGAGTCGACCAACAACCAAGTCCTCAGCAGCCTCCCAACCAAGAGGCCAGGCTCAGCGCCCAACGGCAAGATACAAAGCATCTACACTCTGCCTCTGTCCAACCAGCGACACCAAGCACAGAGTAAGAGCAGCCGTCCCGCCTCCACCCACCCACCCACATCGCACCAGCTTCTCCTTTTCACCCCACACCCACAAACAACTAACAATGGCCAGTTTCCTTCATCATCAGTACTTTTCTGCATATCTTTCATTCATTGTTCTTTATCTCTCTATATCATCATCTATATTGAAACATAGAAAATAGGTGCAGGAGTAGAGGCCATTCGGCCCTTCGAGCCTGCACCGCCATTCAATATGATCATGGCTGATCATCCAACTCAGTATCCTGTGCCTGCCTTCTCTCCATACCCCCTGATCCCTTTAGCCACAAGGGCCACATCTAACTCCCTCTTAAATATAGCCAATGAACTGTGGCCTCAACTACCTTCTGTGGCAGAGAATTCCACAGATTCACCACTCTCTGTGTGGGGAAAAAAAAATGTTTTTCTCATCTCGGTCCTAAAAGATTTCCCCCTTATCCTTAAACTGTGATCCCTTGTTCTGGACTTCCCCAACATCGGGAACAATCTTCCTGCATCTAGCCTGTCCAACCCCTTAAGGATTTTGTAAGTTTCTATAAGATCCCTATAGATATAAGATACTATATCTCTCGTTTCCCTTATCCCTAACCAGTCTGAAGAAGGGTCTGGACCCGAAACGACTCCAGAGATGCTGCCTGTCCCACTGAGTTACTCCAGCATTTTGTGTCTATTTGGGTTTAAACCAGCATCTGCAGTTCCTTCCCACACACTGGGCATTATTGTACCCTGTGTTGGTGGACGGAGGTCGCCTCACATTATGACCATGTGTACTTCAATGGAACAGAGCACAGTACACGGTGGCGCAGCGGGTAGAGTTGCTGCCTTACAGCGCTTGCAGCGCCAGAGACCCGGGTTCGATCCCGACTACGGGTGCTGTCTGTACGCAGTTTGTACGCTCTCCCCGAGACCTGCGTGGGTTTTCTCCGAGATGTTCGGTTTCCTCCCACACTCTAAAAGACGTGCAGGTTTGTAGGTTAATTGGCTTGGTGTAAATGTAAATTGTCCCTAGTGTGTGTAGGATAGTGTTAGTGTACGGGGGTCGCTGGTCGGCACGGACTCGGTGGGCCGAAGGGCCTGTTTCTGCGCTGTATCTCTGAACTACACTAAACTACAGGATCAGGCCCTTCGGCCAACAATGTCCATGTTGAACAAGGTGCCAGGTTAAGCTAATCTCATGCGCCTGTCTAAAAGCTTAGCTTAGTTTAGTTTGGAGATACAGTGTGGAACCTGGCCCTTGTGCATGGACTCAGTGGGTGGAAAGACCTGTCTACTAAAAGTGAAACTAAAACTGAAAGCTTTTCTCTGTCCCTCGGTCCACGTGACAATGAATTAAACTGGACATTGACTGTAACTCCTCACACCTATTGAACAGTGATATCCATCCATTTGCCATGGATGGATATACCCAAGATAGACACAAAAAGCTGGAGTAACTCAGCGGGTCAGGCAGCATCTGTGGAGAACATGGATAGGTGACGTTTCACAGAGTGCTGGAGTAACTCAGCGGGTCAGGCAGCATCTGTGGAGAACATGGATAGGTGACGTTTCACAGAGTGCTGAAGTAACTCAGCGGGTCAGGCAGCATCTATGGAGCTAAGGAAATAGGCAACGTTTCGGGCCAAAACCCGTAAGGGTTTCGGCCCGAAACGTTGCCTATTTCCAGAAGGATTTCGGCCCGAAACGTTGCCTATTTCCTTAGCTCCACAGATGCTGCTGCACCATAACTCAGCGGGTCAGGCAGCATCTGTGGAGAACATGGATAGGTGACGTTTCACAGAGTGCTGGAGTAACTCAGCGAGTCAGGCAGCATCTGTGGAGAACATGGATAGGTGACGTTTCACAGAGTGCTGGAGTAACTCAGTGGGTCAGGCAGCATCTGTGGAGAACATGGATAGGTGACGTTTCAGGTCGAGACCCTTCTTCAGACCTACCCATAGATATACTCAACTCTATACTCTGGTGGGACAATGATTTCTCATTGGGAACCTTTGTGGTGATACCTGCAGGTCAACAGGTACCATCGATTGTTGATCTACGGGTCAACCACCCACCTGAGGTGCAGGTGAAGGTGCATCAGGTCGCGCAGGTGGATGGAGGAAGGAACAGCTTCTCAGCTCAGCAAGACACTGCACGAGGGGGGACCTTCCAGAGGGATCCTCAAGATGAGGCAACGCAAGAACAACTGAGACCACTCGCCTCCACTCCCCCATCGGGCGGTGACTATCCCTTTGGTTATTGCTTCACTGAGATCACAAACGGACAGGTGGGAAATGGCTTTTACAACGGACGGATGAATGAATGAATGAAACTTTATTGTTACCTGTGACAAAGTCATAGAGATATTCTTTGTATTATACACCCAGGGTATGCAAAGAGTGCCCACCTAAAGGGCAAACAATGTTACAGTAGTCCTGCATCTGTGTCTCTGTGTGTCTCTGCCTGTGTGTATCTCTGCCTGTGTGTATCTCTGCCTGTGTGTATCTCTGCCTGTGTGTGTGTCTCTGCCTGTGTGTGTGTCTCTGCCTGTGTGTGTCTCTGCCTGTGTGTGTGTCTCTGCCTGTGTGTGTGTCTCTGCCTGTGTGTGTGTCTCTGCCTGTGTGTGTGTCTCTGCCTGTGTGTGTGTCTCTGCCTGTGTGTGACTCTGCCTGTGTGTGTGTCTCTCTGTGTCCCTCTGTCTGTGTCTCTCTCTCTGTCTGTGTCTCTCTGTCTGTGTCTCCCTCATTGTCTCCCTCATTGTCTCCCTCATTGTCTCCCTCATTGTCTCCCTCATTGTCTCCCTCATTGTCTCCCTCATTGTCTCCCTCATTGTCTCCCTCATTGTCTCCCTCTCTGTCTCCCTCTCTGTCTCCGTCTCCATGTCTGAGGGAGGTGACCCCGAAATAGCATTTATGTTGTTCTTGGGGAAATTAAATGCATTGCGTTGAGAGAAATATTGGGTGATTGAATTTCTGCGAGCATGGCACTGTCAAAGCTGTGACTGCCACCCCCCCCCCCCCCCCCCCCCCCCCCCTACCAAATCCTTCTTGCTTTCTCTCTGGCCGCAGTGTGCCACACCGCTGACCGGCCTCCGCACCAGGGACCACTGCTGTCGAGGAGGGGGCGCGGGCTGGGGAGTGTCAGAGTGCACCGTGTGCCCACGTTCTCCAGGTAAGTGTCGCACCTTCACACAGGTGAGCGTTTGTCAGCACTGGGCCTGTACTCTGGGTCTCTATGTCTCTATATTTAGAAGAATGAGGTGGGGGGACCTCATTGAAACGTCCAAAATAGTGAAAGGCCTGGATAGAGTGGATGTGGAGAGGATGTTTCCACTAGTGGGAGAGTCTAGGAACAGAGGGCACAGCCTCAGAATTAAAGGACATTATTTTAGGAAGGAGATGAGGAGGAATTTCTTTAGTCGGAGGGTGATGAAACTGGGAATTCTTTGCCACAGACGGCTGTGGAGTCCAAGTCAATGGATATTTTTAAGGCAGAGATAGATAGATTCTTGATTAGTGCGGGTGTCAGGGGTTATGGGGAGAAGGCAGGAGAATGGGGTTAGGAGGGAGAGATAGATCAGCCATGATTAAATGGCGGAGTAGACTTGATGGGCCGAATGGGCTAATTCTGATCCTATCACATGATCTTATGAAGTTGTAGTGCAGCGGGTAGAGTTGCTGCCTCACAGCGCCAGAGACCCGGATTCCATCCTGACTATTGGTGCTGCCTGTACGGAGTTTTGTGGCATTGAGTGCAGTTCTGGTCACCCCATTACATGAAGGATCATGCAGGCTTTGGAGACGGTGCAGAGGAGGATTACCAGAGGCTTTTATATACTAGGCATTTGTATATGCAGGGAAGGGAGGGGTGCGGACCAGGACAGGCATGTGAGGTTTGTAGGAGGGAACTGCAGATGCTGGTTTAACCTAAGAAAGACATAAAATACTGGAGTAACTCAGCGGGACAGGCAGCATCTCTGGAGAGAAGGAATGGGTGATGTTTTTGAAGAAGGGTCTCGACTCGAAACGTCACCCATTCTCTCTCTCCAGTGATGCTGCCTGTCCCACTGAGTTACTCCAGCATTTTGTCCACCTTAGCCTTATGAGGGTAGTTTATTTCAGCATAATGTTCAGCACAGACATTGTGGGCCGAAGGGCCTTTTTCATGCTGTACACATCTGTGTTCTCTGTTCTCGTTCTGTACGAGCCTTGCTCTTCCTCCTTACTGGAATGTGCTGGTCCTGAACTTTAATCAATTTGCTTTTAAATGAATTCCACATGTCACATATGGATTTACCCAACATCAACTGCTCCCTCGCTCCGAACTAATAATGCTGTCATCTGCTTTACGACCATTCAGAATCCTCGTATCCCTGCCTTTAGCACCTTCTTCCCCAGCCAACAATTGCCCATTGTGGGCTCCACCCTTCCCGAGCTCATCTGTTGCCGGCCCCGCCTGGTTCTGGCCTACACCCCATCAATCAGTCTGAAGAAGGGTCTCGACCCGAAACGTCACCCATACCTTTCCTCCAGAGATGCTGCCTGACCCGCTGAGTTATCCCAGTATGTTGTGTCTATCTTCGGTTTAAACATTGAAACTTAACGAATAGTGAAAGGCCCGGATAGAGCGAATGTGGAGAGGATGCTTCCACTAGTGGGAGAGTCTAGGACTAGAGGTCACAGCCTCAGAATTAAAGGACTTTCCTATAGGAAGGAAATGAGAAGGAATTTCTTTAGTCAGAGGGTGGTGAATCTGTGGAATTCATTGCCACAGAAGGCTGTGGAGGACACAAGTCAGTGGATATTTTTAAGGCAGAGATAGATAGATTCTTGATTAGTGCGGGTGTCAGGGGTTATGGGGAGAAGTCAGGAGAATGGGGTTAGGAGGGAGAGATAGATCAGCCGTGATTGAATGGCAGAGTAGACTTGATGGGCCGAATGGCCTAATTCTGCTCCTATCACTTATGACCTTAGACCAGCACCTGCAGTTCCTTCCCACTACCTTTATTTAATTTCCCCCAGAGCCAAACTTCAGACAAAGTGTGTCCTAAAAAATCAAAGGTATGGGGGTATGGAGAGAAGGCAGGTACAGGATACTGAGTTGGATGATCAGCCATGATCATATTGAATGGCGGTGCAGGCTCGAAGGGCCGAATGGCCTACTCCTGCACCTATTTTCTATGTTTCTAAAGCTGAAACTTGTGATTAGTGCCACAGTTTAGATTGATAGAGGGAGTTGTTGGTAGGAGGTGCACACACAGGCTGACAACTGCTGTAAGCTGTGGAGATCAGAATGATTAGTTCTTGCAGGCGAGGTATGTGATCACATAACAGATTGCTGCTTCTGTGTGGAGCGTGTGATATGGTTACAACTATTCTACAGGCAATGAGGCCTGCATGTCCAGTTCGGTTTATTGACACGTGTACCGAGGTACAGTGAAAAGCTTTTGTTGCGTGCTAACCAGTCAGCGGAAAGACAACACATGATTATAATCGAGCCGTCCACAGTGTACAGATACATGATAAGGGAATAACGTTTAGTGCAAGGTAAAGCCAGCAAAGTCCGATCAAGGATAGTCCGAGGGTCACCAATGAGGTAGATAGTAGTTCAGATCTGCTCTCTGGTTGTGGTAGGATGATTCAGTTGCCTGCATGTGCCTTGAGGTTAGCCTTTATCAAGTTTAGTTTATTTCAAAGGTAGACAAAAGTGCTGGAGAAACTCAGCGGGTGCGGCAGCATCTATGGAGCGAAGGAAATAGGCAACGTTTCGGGACGAAACGTTGCCTATTTCCTTCGCTCCATAGATGCTGCTGCACCCGCTGAGTTTCTCCAGCACTTTTGTCTACCTTCGATTTTCCAGCATCTGCAGTTCCTTCTAGAACATTTAGTTTATATCAATTTAGTTTAGTTTAGAGATACAGCGCCAAATACAGGCCCTTCGGCCCACCCGGTCCATGCCGACCAGCGATCCTCACACACTAACACTATCCTACACACACTAATAATAATAATAATATATTTTATTTATGGGCGCCTTTCAAGAGTCTCAAGGACACTTTACAAAAATTGAGCATGTAGAGGAAAAACATGTAAGGGGAATGAAATAAATAGTAGAGACATGACTAGTACACAAAGTAAAGACAGTATTCAATACAAAACACAGTATGAGGCAATTAATGCACAGATGAAAAGGGAGGGGGACGTGGGGCTAAGGATAGGCAGAGGTGAAGAGATGGGTCTTGAGGCGGGACTGGAAGTTGAAGAGGGACACGGAATTGCGGATCAGTTGGGGGAGGGAGTTCCAGAGCCTGGGAGCTGCCCTGGAGAAGGCTCTGTCCCCAAAACTGCGGAGGTTGGACTTGTGGATTGAGAGGAGACCGGCTGATGTGGATCTGAGGGACCGTGAGGGTTGGTAGGGGGAGAGGAGGTCAGTGAGATATGGGGGGGCCAGATGGTGGAGGGCTTTGCAGGTGAGGACCAGGATTTTGTAGGTGATCCGGTGGGAGATGGGGGCAATTTACAATTTTACCGAAGCCAATTAACCTACAAACCTGCACGTCTTTGGAGTGTGGGAGGAAACCGGAGATCCCGGAGTAAACCCACACAGGCCACGGGGAGAACGTGCAAACCCCGTATAGTCAGCACCCGTAGTCGAGATCGAACCTGGGTCCCTGGCGCTGTGAGGCAGCAGCTCTACCCGCTGCGCCACCGTGCTGCCCCAAAGTTCCCACGTCTCCAAGTTATATGTTTCGAATTTGCTTATTAATACTTGATCGTTTATTCTGCAGAAAATGACTGTCCGCGAGGATTCCAGAAAATGGCAGATGGCGAATGTCAAGGTAATGGAGTCGGCATCTCCTCCCCTCCGTCACCAAGAGTCAACAGTGTATTATTGTCATATGTCTTTGTGGGCCGAATGGCCTGTTTCATGCTGTACGCTTCCATCTTCTCTCTTAGTTGTACCATCCTTACCACCTCTCCTTACACAGGATGCCAGTGCAATGTAGAAAGCTGAACAAGTTTGTTCACCAATGCCACATCTGTACATTGTGCACAGCTGTAGAGCAGTCTGCAACAAAGGTGTATCTGTACACTGTGGACGGCTCGATTGTAATCATGTATTGTCTTTCCGCTGACTGGATAGCACGCAACAAAAGCTTTTCACTGTACCTCGGTACACGTGACAATAAACTGAAGTCAGACTCAAACCTAGACGCAAAATGCTGGAGTAACTCAGCGGGTCAGGCAGCATCTCTGGAGAGAAGCATGGAGCAGTTACTGCCCGACAGCGCTTGCAGCACTGGAGACCCGGGTTTGATCCCGACTACGGGTGCTGTTTGTATGGAGTTTGCACGTTCTCCCCGTGACCTGCGTGGGTTTTCTCCGGGCGCTCCGGTTTCCTCCCACACTCCAAAGGCGTGCAGGTTTGTAGGTTAATTGGCTTGGTGTAAATGTGAAGGTTGTCCCCAGTGTGTGTAGGATAGTGTTAGTGTGCGGGGATCGCTGGTCGTCATGGTCTCGGTGGGCCGAAGGGCCTGTTTCCGCGCTGTATCTCTAAACTAAACCAAACTAAATAAGTAGAAATAAGGCTTTAACCCTGCAGAGGTTAAACGTTGATCTTGTTTCCCGCAGACATCAACGAGTGTGGCCTGCCAAGGATCTGTCAGGACGGCAAGTGTGTGAATATGAAGGGCAGTTACAGATGTACCTGTAACCCTGGCTTCGTGCAGGACACCTCCAAGAGTCGCTGCATCTGTAAGTACCCAGGCGACGGGACAAGTCACACTGCACTCACCACTTAAAGGATTGGACAGGCTAGATGCAGGAAAAATGTTCCCCATGTTGGGGGAGTCCAGAACATAGAAACATAGAAAATAGGTGCAGGAGTAGGCCATTCGGCCCTTCGAGCCTGCACCGCCATTCAATATGATCATGGCTGATCATCCAACTCAGTATCCCATCCCTGCCTTCTCTCCATATTTCCTGATCCCTTTAGCCACAAGGGCCACATCTAACTCCCTCTTAAATATAGCCAATGAACTGTGGCCTCAACTACCTTCTGTGGCAGAGAATTCCACAGATTCACCACTCTCTGTGTAAAAAATGATTTTCTCATCTCAGTCCGAAAAGACTTCCCTCTTATCCTTAAACTGTGACCCCTAGTCTGGACTTCCCCAACATCGGGAATAATCTTCCTGCATCTAGCCTGTCCACTCACCACTTCTTAAAGGATTGGACAGGCTCGATGCAGGAAAAATGTTCCCCATGTTGGGGGAGTCCAGAACCAGGGGTCACACACTGTTTAAGAATAAGGGGTAGGCCATTTAGGACTGAGATGAGGAAACATTTTTTCACCCAGCGAACTCTCTGCCACAGAAGGCAGTGGAGGCCAATTCACTGGATGTTTTCAAGGGAGGGTTAAATCTGAATTCTCTGCTGAACTAAACCAATCGCTGAATTAGTGGTAACGTTGTTCCTGTGGTTTGGTGTAGAGGTCAATGCTAAAGTCTTGCCGTTGCCGTGTGTAAGTACAGCACGGAAACAGGCCCTTCGGCCCATCGAGTCCGTGCCGACCAGCGATCCCTGTACACCAACTCTGACCTACACACTCTAGGGACAATTTACACGTACCAGGCCAATTAATCTACAAACCTGTACGTCTTTGCAGTGAGGGGCGAAACCCACTCAGGTCACGGGGAGAAGGTACAAACTCACTTACACTATCCTACACACACTAGGGACAGTTTACACTTGTAACAGGCCAATTAATCTACAAACCTGTACGTCTCTGTATTTTCTGCTTGACTGATCCATGTTTCTGCCCTCCAGCGCACCAGGTGATATCGTTGACCAGAGGACTGTGTTACCGCATCCACAGGGGCGGTTCCTGCTCTCTGCCTGTGGTCCAGAACATCACCAAGCAGATCTGCTGCTGTAGTCGTGTGGGCAAAGCCTGGGGTCCGAGCTGCCAAAGATGCCCGGCGGCTGGCACAGGTAACCTGCCGGCACAGGTATACCCAGGTGGCACAGGTAACCTGCCGGCACAGGTAACCCAGGTGGCACAGGTAACCCAGGTGGCACAGGTAACCCAGGTGGCACAGGTAACCTGCCGGCACAGGTATACCCAGGTGGCACAGGTAACCTGCTGGCACAGGTAACCCAGGTGGCACAGGTAACCCAGGTGACTTGGGGTCTACCTGTGTATTGCACTCTAATGGGGCTGGTAGCATAGCCCCTTTGATTGAGACGGTGTGCTGCCCTGCCTGGAATGTGCAGGAAGGAACTGCAGATGCTGGTCTACACCGAAGGTAGACACAAAATGGTGGAGTAACTCAGCGGGACAGGCAGCATCTCTGCAGAGAAGGAATGGGTGACATTTCGGGTCGAGACCCTTCTTCAGTGTGAGAGCCGGGGGCGGGGGAAATTAGACATGGAAGGCAGAGAGAACCTGTGAGGTGTGAAAAGGACAGATCAAAACCGACGATGATGAAGGAAATTTAGAATGGTTCACTCACAGGTAACGCAGGGATGGGCAGGTGGGAGAGGGGACGGGCGGAGAGGGCAGAGAGTGTAGCGAGAGAGGCCAGTGAAGGAAGAGGGTGAGAGAGGACATTGAAGAGATGGAGGATAGTGAGGAGGGGGGTGAGAGGGAGGAGGGGGGGAGTGATGCGAGGGGGGAGGGGGGGTGGGGAAGGAAGTGAGGGGGGTGGTGAGGTGTTTGGTGAGTGGGGGGGGAGGAAGTGACGTGGGGGGTGAGAGTGTGGGGGGGGAGGGGTGGGATAGGTTGGGGGTGAGGGGGGATGGGAAGAGAGTGGGGGGGAAGGTGGGGAGGGGTGAGGGGGTGAGGAGCAGTGTAGTGGAGCAGGCTGTACATGCTGCCGTGCCACTCTACAGGTGCATTCAGGGAAGTGTGCCCGGCTGTCCCCGTGCTACCCACTACAACCAGGTATGATCTCCGACTCCCAACCGGGGCAAACCGGAGCTTTGGCCAACACCGGCCGCGGGCTGGAGAGACCTGCGCCCCAGCACCACGTCTGGCACCGATCGTTCAACACAACACATCGGGTAGCGTGGTGGTCCGTGGGGAATGGAGGGGGGGGGGGGCGCGTTGGGTGGGGTTGGGACAAGGAAGGGGGGGAGGGGGGTCACGAGAATGGAAGGGTGGGCACAAAATGGCGGGAGTAACTCAGCGGGGGGGGACAGGGAGCAACTCTGGAGAGAAGGAATGGGGCTGGTGGGTCGGGTGGGGGTGAGGTGTGGGGTGGGGGGTCGGTGGTGGTGGGATCAGGTGGGGGGGAAAGGTCAAGCAAGAGGTGAGCTGTTGGGTTGGGGTCAGCTGATGACTTGGGCAGGCAAGGGTTCATTCGGATTGGCAACGTTGTCCTAATGTGTTCATTCTGCTTGTACCACAGCTCCCAGGTTGCGGGAGATGGCGACTGTGGCCAGGACTCGAGCCACCACCACTGCCCCGCCTCACACCACACGTCCAGGTGTGTGTACGAACCATCTCCGTGAAGCACAGGGAAGTCTTGCAGCCCTCCACTCAATGCCAGGCTACCATGGTGGACATGGGTCATTGAGGAGTTACCTCCCAGTGGGGACGACCTCCCACCCTGGCCTTAATGTTCCGAATCTCAGTTAGGCAATATTTTTCCCTCTCCTCCTATATACAGCCACAGATTTTGCCATTACCACGTGCATGAGTCATAGGCGAGTGATAGAAACATAGAAAATAGGTGCAGGAGTAGGCCATTTGGTGTTTCGAGCCAGCACCACCATTCAATATGATCATGGCTGATCTTCTAAAATCAGTATCTCGTTCCTGCTTTTTCCCCATATCCCTTGATTCCATTAGCCCTAAGAGCTACGGTAAATCTAGCTCTCTCTTGAAGTCAAGAGGTCATAATGTCCTGCAGTAATGGTCGTAGACAATGAAGAACACACATAGTCTTCATTCAGTGAAGATCTCCATAGGTGCCGCCTCACCTGTTGAGTTGAGCTAGCTTTTTTGATTTGATTTTAGGGGCCTCATTTCTTTCTCAAAATGTATACACAATCCTTGAAATGTCAGATTAGCGTTTATCCATCAGTCTGCTGTGTGTGTTGATTAAATATTCGAAGATAGACACACAAAGCTGGAGTAACTCAGTGGGACAGGCAGCATGCTATATTTAAGAGGGAGTTAGATGTGGCCCTTGTGGCTAAAGGGATCAGGGGGTATGGAGAGAAGGCAGGTACGGGATACTGAGTTGGATGATCAGCCATGATCATATTGAATGGCGGTGCAGGCTCGAAGGGTCGAATGGCCTACTCCTGCACCTATTTTCTATGTATCTATGTATCTCTGGAGAGAAGGAATGGGTGACGTTTCTGGACAGGACCCTTCTTCTCAACCCAAAACGTCACCCATTCCTTCTCTCCAGAGAAATGCTGAGTTACTCCAGCATTTTGTATCTATCTTTGGTTTAAACCAGCATCTGCAGTTCCTTCCTACACACATCAATGTTCATAAGCTGCACTCGGTCGATTCTCTTGGACAGACTCACTAACCGTGAGATATCCCTCTCTCTCTGTGTCCACAGCTCCTGAGCTACACATCTGCCTGCGCGTGCCACACGTGTGTGGGCCGGGACACTGCGTGGCGCGGCAGCGGGGCCACACGTGTGTGTGCAACATTGGGTTCCAGCTCAATACAGAGCGGTCACGGTGTGTGGGTGAGTAAATGGTGGCTGAGATACCCAGGTGGATGTACCTGGGGCAGGTGGATGCACCTGGGGCAGGTGGATGCACCTGGGGCAGGTGGATGCACCTGGGGCAGGTGGATGCACCTGGGGCAGGTGGATGCACCTGGGGCAGGTGGATGTACCTGGGGCAGGTGGATGTACCTGGGGCAGGTGGATGCACCTGGGGCAGGTGGATGCACCTGGGGCAGGTGGATGTACCTGGGACAGGTGGGAAGCAATGAGCCCATGTATGGAGGGTGCATGAATGGGAAAGGTTCAGAGGGGCATGGCCTAATGCAGGCAAATGGGACTAGTATAAATGGGGAATCTTGGTCGGCATAGACAAGTTGGGCCGAAGGGCCTGTTTTTGTGTGTTTCTATGTATTGTGATGTAAGACTCTATGACCTTATGTAGACCATTATTGGAGGTGCCTTGTAGATGGGGGAAAGGCTTTGGAAAGGCAGCACTGTGGTAGAGTTGCTGCCTCACAGTGCCAGAGACCCGGGTTCGATCCTGACTACGGGCGCTGTCTGTACAGAGTTTGCACGTTCTCCCCGTGACCCGCGTGGGTTTTCTGCGGGTGCTCCGGTTTCCTCCCACACTCCAAAGACGCGCAGGTTTGTAGGTTAATTGGCTTCGGTGAAGATTGTAAATTGTCCCCAGTGTGTGTGGGATCGTGCTAGTGTGCGGGGATCGCTGGTCGGCGCGGACTCGGTGGGCCGAAGGGCCCGTTTCCGCGCTGTACCTCTGAACTCGACTAAATAGTTTAGTGAGGCTATGTGCCCTGTGTTTGGGGTTGGCTCCACTTAGACTTGGGTCTGGGCAAGATTCAAGATTCAAGAGAGTTTATTGTCATGTGTCCCTGATAGGACAATGAAATTCTTGCTTTGCTTCAGCACAACAGAACATAGTAGGCATGAATACAGAACAGATCAGTGTGTCCATATACCATTATATGGTATATTATATCGGGGACGACAGATGGCACAATGGGCTAAGTGTTCGGCTGGCAACCGGAAGGTAGCCGGTTCGAATCCCGCTTGGAGTGCATACTGTCGTTGTGTCCTTGGGCAAGACACTTCACCCACCTTTGCCTGTGTGTGAATGTGTGTGAATGTGTGTGAGTGATTGGTGGTGGTCGGAGGGGCCGTAGGCGCAGATTGGCAGCCACGCTTCCGTCAGTCTGCCCCAGGGCAGCTGTGGCTACAGAAGTAGCTTACCACCACCGAGTGTGACTGAGGAGTGAATGAATAATGCGATGTAAAGCGCCTTGAGTATTAGAAAGGCGCTATATAAATCCCATCCATTATTATTATTATTATATAAATATATACACACATGAATAAATAAACTGATAAAGTGCAAATAACAGATAATGGGCTATTAATGTTCAGAGTTTTGTCCGAGCCGGGTTTAATAGCCTGATGGCTGTGGGGAAGTAGCTATTCCTGAACCTGGTCGTTGCAGTCTTCAGGCTCCTGTACCTTCTACCTGAAGGTAGCAGGGAGATGAGTGTGCGGCCAGGATGGTGTGGGTCCTTGATGATACTGTCAGCCTTTTTGAGGCAGCGACTGCGATAGATCCCCTCGATGGAAGGGAGGTCAGAGCCGATGATGGACTGGGCAGTGTTTACTACTTTTTGTAGTCTCTTCCTCTCCATGTGATGTTCGCTGGAATAGGATGATCTGTGTTTCCCACAGATGCGGATGAATGTGGACAACGGCCTTCGCTCTGCCCCAACGCGCGGTGTGAGAACAGCGTTGGAAGTTACCGCTGCGTGTGTTCCCGAGGGTTCGCCGCCAATTCCCACGGCACAGATTGTACCGGTAGGTCCACCCCCTCCTGCTTATGGGGAGCGTGAGATTGGGTCGGGGGTCAGGGATGTATTTGGAATGAATCTCCAGGTTCGAGCAGTCACTGTGTACGTTGGAAGGAACTGCAGATGCTGGTTTACACCGAAGATGGGCTGGAGTAACTCAGCGGGTCAGGCAGCATCTCTGGGGAGAAGGAATGGGTGATGTTTTGGGTTGAGACCCTTCTTCAGTCCCCAAACACAGGAGGTTGGGCAGAATTCAGCCATTCGGCTCATCAAGTCTACTCTGTCGTTCAATCATGGCTGATCTATCTCGCCCTCCTAGGTAGATAAAAATGCTGGAGAAACTCAGCAGGTGAGGCAGCATCTATGGAGCGAAGGAATAGGTGATGTTTCGGGTCGAGACCCGGAAGGGTCTCGACCCGAAACGTCACCTATTCATTCGCTCCATAGATGCTGCCTCACCCGCTGAGTTTCCGGAAGGGTCTCGACCCGAAACGTCACCTATTCCTTCGCTCCATAGATGCTGCCTCACCCGCTGAGTTTCTCCAGCATTTTTGTCTACCTTCGATTTTTCCAGCATCTGCAGTTCCTTCTTAAATATCTCTCCCTCCGAACCCCTTTCTCCTGCCTTCTCCCCATAACCCCTGACACCCATACTAATCAACATAGAAACATAGAAAATAGGTGCATGAGTAGAGGCCATTCAGCCCTTCGAACCTGCACCGCCATTCAATATGATCATGGCTGATCATCCAACTCAGTATCCTGTACCTGCCTTCTCTCCATACACCCTGATCCCTTTAGCCACAAGGGCCACATCTAACTCCCTCTTAAATATAGCCAATGAACTGGCCTCAACTAATCGAGAATCTATCTATCTCTGCCTTAAAAATATCCACTGACTTGTGGCCTCCACAGCCATCTGTGGCAAAGAATTCCACAGATTCACCACCCTCTGACTAAAGAAATTCCTCCTCATCTCCTTCCTAAAAGTACGTTCTTTAATTCTGAGGCTGTGCCCTCTGGTCCTAGACTCTCCCACTAGTGGAAACATCCTCTCCACATCCACTCTATCCAGGTTTTTCACCGGTCAGCGTTGGTGGACATAGGATCTGAGAGTGACCGGCACATGATGGACAAACGTAGCGGAGGTTGGACAGAAGTCCGGAATAAACTTCTGGACAGGCCTGCGGCTGTAACTCCGCCACTCACGGTCTCTGCTTTATTCCAGACACGGACGAGTGTTCGGATGAATCCACCTGCCCCAACTCGGAGTGTGTGAACACCATCGGCTCCTTCCACTGCCTTCCCTGCCCAGCTGGCTATCAGGTTCATCACCGCAAGTGTGCAGGTAACATGGTGCAGTGTGACTGTGTACAGGTAACACACGACAAGAGTCAGGCTGTGTACAGGTAACAGGATGACAGTCAGACTGTGTACACTGTCAGGTGTGTACAGGTAACAGGATGACAGTCAGACTGTGTACACTGTCAGGTGTGAGCAGGTAAAGCACATTGACAGTCAGACTGTACAGGTAACATATGCAACAGGTACAGGCGACAGTCAGACCGTGTACACCGTCAGATGTGTACAGGTAACAGGATGGCAGTGAGACTGTGGGGATGGGGGGGTCTGGGGTCGGGGGTGGTGACGTTGACTGTGGGGATGGGTGGGGAGGGTGGGGGTGGGTCGGGGGTGGTGACGTTGACTGTGGGGGATGGGTGGGGAGGGTGGGGGTGGGTCGGGGGTGGTGACGGTGACTGAGGGCGCTCTCTCTACCTCCGGCAGACGTGGACGAGTGTGCGGGAGGTGCGGCCTGTGGAGCTGCGGGGGTGTGCGTCAACACCGAGGGATCGTACCAGTGCAGCTGTCACCACGGATACCGGCTCAGCGTCGACGGCAAACAGTGTGCAGGTCTGACCGTCCGCCTTGGACACGCTCCCGCTCCAACGCAGTGCAGACCACCAATGCAGCGCGGACCACCAATGCAGCACAAACCACCCACCAATGCAGCACTGGCTCCTACAATGCACTTGGCCTTGTCGCATGCATGAAAATAGTTTTCATAATCACGCGCCTCTACAAATGTTGTCCTGTGTCTGTGCCCACTACATGCGCCCTGTATGCAAGTCCTGCATATGTGCCCAATGCATGTGCCCTGCATGTGTGCCCCGCACATGCGCTGTGATTGTCACTCCTGCGCATCTCGTATCTGTGCAGAAGCCTCTTCCCCTTGAGTTTAAATGTGTACGGCCCGCCTCCAGGAGGAGGAGAGTGTTGTCGTGGGCAACCGTTTACACTGTCAGGTTTGTTTTTGACCCTCCAGATATCAACGAGTGTTTTGAGGGTGATTTCTGTGCCCCGTATGGAGAGTGTTTGAACAGCCCAGGTTCCTACACCTGCCTGTGTGCTGAAGGATTCATCACCTCTACCGATCTCTCCACTTGCTTGGGTGAGTTGAGTTGAGTTCAGTTTATTGTCACGTGTACTGAGGTACAGTGAAAAGCTTTTAGACAATAGGTGCAGGAGTAGGCCATTCGGCCCTTCGAGCCAGCACCGCCATTCAATGTGATCATGACTGATCATCCCCAATCAGTACCCCGTTCCTGCCTTCTCCCCATATCCCCTAACTCCGCTATCTTTAAGAGCCCTATCTAGCCCTCTCTTGAAAGTATCCAGAGAACCGGCCTCCACCGAATTCCACAGACTCACCACTCTTTGTGTGAAAAAGTGTTTCCTCATCTCCGTTCTAAATGGCTTACCCCTTATTCTTAAACTGTGTGTGTGGCCCCTGGTTCTGGACTCCCCCAACATCGGGAACATGTTTCCTGCCTCTAGCGTGTCCAAACCCTTAATAATCGTATTTGTTTCAATAAGATCCCATCCTTCTGCTGACTGGTTGGCATTGCGCGCTAACCAGTCAGCAGAAAGACAATACATGATTACAATCGAGCCGTCCACAGTGTACAGATACATGATAAGGGAGTGGGGGGGGGGAGGTTGCAACCTTCACGTGGTCCGCCCTGTTTCGACGAATGCAATCAACCTGTCGTGCACAATCAAATAAGATCAAATAGAAGAAGTTGTCCTACAACTTTAGACTGTGCACGCCATATGCAAGAAGGTGATAAAGGGAATAAATATGATTAATATTTAGTGCAGGATGAAGCTCGATCAAAGATGGTGCAAGGGGCCCTGCTGTAGGTGTTGTTGTGCTCTCCATGCTGAATATAACTGACTCTGCCTCTACACACAGATGTTAATGAGTGTACCACGGCGAACCTCTGCATCAAGGGCCGCTGCACAAACACCGTTGGCTCCTTCGAATGCTCCTGTGAGCCTGGATTCGCAGTAGATGCCGATCAGTCGCGGTGTGTGGGTAAGATACGCACCGTCTCCTCTGTCGGTACGGTGGTGCAGCGGGTAGAGCTGCTGCCTCACGGCGCCAGGGACCCGGGTTCCATCCTGACTATGGTTGCTGTCTGTACAGAGTTTGTACGTTGTCCCCGTGACCTGCATGGGAGGGGGGAAAGATTTCAAGGAAATGGCACGGTGGTGCAGCGGGTGGAGCTGCTGTCTTACTGCGCCAGGGACCCGGGTTCGATACTGACTACGGGTGCTGTCTGTACGGAGTTTGTAACCTCTCCCCGCAAGGGTTTTCTCCGGGTGCTCCGGTTTCCGCCCACACTCCAAAGACATGCAGGTCTGTAGGTAAATTGTAAATGGGACCCCGGTGTGTGTGTGTGTCGGATAGTGTTATGATGGAATTTGTCAATTCAAGGTTCGGATTTGGAATCTCAGCGCATGTGGTGTTTCTGTTCAACAGATCGTGACGAGTGTGCGGAATATCCGAGTATCTGTGGTTCTAAACGGTGTGAGAACAGCCCTGGATCCTTCCAGTGCATCACAGAGTGTGGTGTGGGATTCCAGCTCAGCCCGGACCAGGAATGTAGCGGTCAGTTGTCCATCCTCATCCCTCATCTCCCTCATCTCCCTCATCTCCCCCCTCTCCCCCCTCCCCCCCCCCTCCCCCCCCCTCCCCCCCCCTCCCCCCCTCCCCCCCCCTCCCCCCCCCCCTCCCCCCCCCTCTCCCCCCCCTCTCCCCCCCCTCTCCCCCCCCTCTTCCCCCCCCTCTCCCCCCCCCTCTCTCCCCCCCCCTCTCCCCCCCCCCCTCTCCCCTCTCCCCCCCCCCCCCCCCTCTCCCCCTCTCTCCCCCCCCCTCTCCCCCTCTCTCCCCCTCCTGAATGTTGGGAAGTCTAACCAGGGCAGGACCTTCACCGTGATCAGCAGGACTCTCAGAGTTGTAGAGCAGAGGAGCTGCGGGCACAGTTCCTAGAACGGAATCAAGGGATATGGGGGAAAAGCAGGAACGGGGTTTTGGATAAATTTTGGATGATCAGCCACGATCAAATTGAATGGCGGTGCTGGCACGAGGGGCCGAATGGCCTACTCCTGCACCTAAATTGTGACCCCTGGTTCTGGGTGAAAAAGTTTCTCCTCATCTCAGTCCTAAATGGCTGACCCCTTATGCTTAAACTGTGACCCCTGGTTCTGGCTCCCCCAACATGGGGAACATTTTTCATGCATCTAGCCTGTCCAATCCCTGAAGGAGTTTATATGTTTCTGAGCTGTGGGGGAGTGTGATGGGGGTTGATGTGAGGGTTGCAGAGATGGTGAGATGGTGACAGTGGAGGTGATGAAGTGTGGACCTGCACTAACACGGTTCAGCCACCATGGTGGGCAGGTCACGGTGGCGCAGCGGTAGAGTTGCTGCCTTACAGCGCTTGCAGCACCGGAGACCCAGGTTCGAGCCCGACTACGGGCGCTGTCTGTACGGAGTTTGCACGTTCTCCCCGTGACCTGCGTGGGTTGTCTCCGGGATCTTCGGTTTCCTCCCACATTCCAAAGACGTGCGGGTTTGTAAGTTAATTGGCTTGGTGTAAATATAAAAGTATGTGGGGATCGCTGGTCGGTGCAGACTCGGTGGGCCGAAGGGCCTGTCTCCGTGCTGTATCACTAAACTAAACACAGGGCTTGTTGACCTTGGCTCTCCTTGACCCACAGATATAGATGAATGCACCAACGCCACCATCTGTGGAACGAACGCCTACTGCCAGAACGTGGCGGGATCGTTCCGGTGTCACTGCGACCGACATTACCGCATCGCTCCGGACGGCTCCGGGTGTGTGGGTAAGTCCAGTGGTGAGAATGACCCAGAGTTTCAGCAATTGGGACAATTTACACTCGATGGGCCGAATGGCCTGATTCTGCTCCTGTCGCTTATGACCTTAAATACGGACATTGAGACTCGGACACGGGGTCTTGACCCGAAATCTTGACCGGCATATTTTACATCCACAGACGTTTGTTGACTTTGAAGGTTGACACAAAAAGCTGGAGTAACTCAGCGGGACAGGCAGCATCTCTGGAGAGAAGGAATGGGTGACGTTTCGGGTCGAGATCCTTCTTCAGACTGACTTCCTGGACGTTGTTGATTTGTTGAGTTCCTCCGTCGTGCTGTTCACCCGTTTGTTTCTCAGCGCATGTGGTGTTTCTGTTCAACAGATCGTGACGAGTGTGCGGAATATCCGAGTATCTGCGGCTCCAAACGGTGTGAGAACAGCCCTGGATCCTTCCAGTGCATCACAGAGTGTGGTGTGGGATTCCAGCTCAGCCCGGCCCAGGAATGTAGCGGTCAGTTGCCCATCCTCATCCCTCATCCCTCCCCCTCCCCCCTTCATCCCTCCCTCCTTCATCCCTCCCTCCCTCCCGAATGTTGGGAAGTCAAACCAGGGCAGGACCAAGAGCTAAATCTAACCCTCTCTTGAATACATCCGTGAATTGGCCTCCACTGCCTTCTGCGGCAGAGATTCCACAGATTCACAACTCTCTGGGTGAAAAAGTTTTTCCTCATCTCAGTCCTAAATGGCCGACCCTTATTCTTAAACTGTGGTGTGACCCCTGATTCTGGACTCCCCCAACATCGAGAACATTTTCCTGCATCTAGCCTGTCCAGTCCCTGAAGGAGTTTATATGTTTCTGAGCTGTGTGGGGTGGGTTGGAGGGGAGTGTGGGTTTGATGTGAGCGTTGCAGAGATGGTGAGAGAGTGACAGTGGGTGTTTGTATCTCTAAACTAAACTAAACACAGGGCTTGTTGACCTTGGCTCCCCTTGACCCACAGATATAGATGAATGCACCAACACCACCATCTGTGGAACGAACGCCTACTGCCAGAACGTGGCGGGATCGTTCCGATGTCACTGCGACCGACATTACCGCATCGCTCCGGACGGCTCCGCGTGTGTGGGTAAGTCCCGTGGTGAGAATGACCCAGAGTTTCGGCAATCGGGACAATTTACACTTGATGGGCCGAATGGCCTGATTCTGCTCCTATCTCTTATGACCTTATGACCTGAAATACGGACATTGAGACTCGGACACGGGGTCTTGATCTGAAATCTTGACCGTCGCATTTTACATCAACAGACGTTGTTGACTTTGAAGATAGACACAAAATGCTGGAGTAACTCAGCAGGACAGGCAGCATCTCTGGAGAGAAGGAATGGGTGACGTTTCGGGTCGAGACCCTTCTTCAGACTCACTTCCTGGACGTTGTTGATTTGTTGAGTTCCTCCGTCGTGCTGTTCACCCGTTTGTTTCTCAGCGCATGTGGTGTTTCTGTTCAACAGATCGTGACGAGTGTGCGGAATATCCGAGTATCTGCGGCTCAAAACGCTGTGAGAACAGCCCTGGATCCTTCCAGTGCATCACAGAGTGTGGTGTGGGATTCCAGCTCAGCCCGGACCAGGAATGTAGCGGTCAGTTGTCCATCCTCATCCCTCATCTCCCCCCTCCCTCCCTCCATCCCTCCCTCCATCCCTCCCTAAATAAATGGTCTGAAGAAGGGTGTTGACCCGCTTATGAGGTTTGTAGGAAGGAACTGCAGATGCCGGTTTAAACCGAAGATAGCGACAAAGTACTGGAGCAACTCAGCGGGACAGGCAGCATCTCTGGAGAGGAGGAATGGGCGATGTTTCGTGTCGAGACCCTTCTTCAGTCTCAGCCTGAAACATCCACCCTTCCTTCTGATCTGGAGTAGTGTGTTCAGTTTCAGTCGCTCTGCTGTAAGAAGGGTTTTATTAAGCTGCAAAGAATGCAGGGAAGATTCTGTTTAGAGATACAGCGCTGAAAGAGGCCCTTCGGCCCACCAAGTCCGTGCCAAACAGCGATCCCCGCACACTAACACTATCCTACGCACACTAGGGACAATTTTACATTTACACCAAGCCAATTAACCTACAAACCTGTACGTCTTTGGAGTGTGGGAGGAAACTGAACATCTCAGAGAAAACCCACGCAGGTCACAGGGAGAACGTACAAACTTCGTACAGACAGCACCCGTAGTCGGGATCGAACCCGGGTCTCCGGCGCTGTGAGGCAGCAGCTCTACCCGCTGCGCCATCGTGCCACCCTAAAGGATGTTAGGACGTTAACGGGACTTCAGGAAGCGGGCTAGCGGGAGGGTTTGGTGAGGATGGGGGTGAGTGCGGTGGTGATGAAGTGTGGACCTGCACTAACACTAACACACGGCTTTGCTCTGTGTGACCCACAGATATAGATGAATGCACCAACTCCACCATCTGTGGAGCCAACACCTACTGCCAGAATGTGGCGGGATCGTTCCGATGTGTCTGTGACCAGGGTTACGGGACAGTACCAGACGGCCCGGGCTGTGTGGGTAAGCCACGTCACATCCTCGTACCCTTCGTTGTCAACTTCTCCCCAGCCAACAATGGCCCATTGTGGGCTCCACCCTTCCTTGGTCATCTGTTGCCGGCCCTGCCGTTTCACACCTCCAGTCCCCTCCCCCTCTCTCAGTCTGGACAAGGGTCCGAACCGAAACATCACCCATCCTTGTTCTCCACAGATGCTGCCTGACCCGCTGAGTTACTCCAGCACTCTGTGAAACGTCACCTATCCATGTTCTCCACAGACGCTGCCTGACCCGCTGAGTTACTCCAGCACTCTGTGAAACGTCACCTATCCACGTTCTCCACAGATGCTGCCTGACCCACTGAGTTATGGTGCAGCAGCATCTATGGAGCTAAGGAAATAGGCAACATTTCGGGCCGACACCCTTCTGGAAATAGGCAACGTTTCGGGCCGAAATCCTTCTGGAAATAGGCAAAGTTTCAGGCCGAAATCCTTCTGGAAATAGGCAACGTTTTGGGCCGAAACCCTTACGGGTGCCTGACCCGCTGAGTTACTCCAGCACTCTGTGAAAAGTCACCTATCCATGTTCTCCACAGATGCTGCCTGACCCGCTGAGTTACTCCAGCACTCTGTGAAACATCATCTATCCATGTTCTCCACAGATGCTGCCTGACCCGCTGAGTTACTCCAGCACTCTGTGAAAAGTCACCTATCCATGTTCTCCACAGATGCTGCATACCTGACCCGCTGAGTTACTCCAGCACTCTGTGTCTCTATGTGCAGAGTTACTAATGTGCTCGGGGGTGACCTCATGTGTGCTATTGCAATGGGAGTCATCAAGGGGGGGATAACAAAACAAGGAACTGCAGATGCCGGCAGATACACAAACAAACACAAAGTGCTGGAGTAACTTCAGCGCCGTTCCTCCGTCGTGCTGTTCACCTGTTTGTTTCTCAGCGCATGTGGTGTTTCTGTTGAAGGGCGCAAGATCGTGAGGCGAGGGTGCGGAATATCCGAGTATCTGCGGCTCAAAAAAACGGTGTGAGAACAGACCCTGGATCCTTCCAAGTGACATCAGCAGAGTGTGGGTTGTGGGAGCCAGCTCAGCCGAGACCAGGAATGTAGGCGGTCAGTTTGTCCAATGAAACCGGTCTCAGCCCTCATCTCGCCTCACCCCGCCCATCGATCAGATGTCCATCCTCGGTCCCATTACAGTATTAGAAACATAGAAAAATAGGTGCAGGAGTAGGTTGATTTTATTGTATTAATTTTAATATATTAATGTTTAAAATCCATGTATTGAAGGAAGAATATTTTACAGCCCATCTGTGGTCCCTAACCCTAAACGAAGCGTCACCCGCAGAACAGCATACGTAGACAATAGGTGCAGGAGTAGAGGCCTTTCGGCCCTTCGAGCCTGCACCGCCATTCAATATGATCATGGCTGATCATCCAACTCAGTATCCTGTACCTGCCTTCTCTCCATACCCCCTGATCCCTTTAGCCACAAGGGCCACATCTAACTCCCTCTTAAATATAGCCAATGAACTGTGGCCTCAACTACCATCTGTGGAATTCTCTGCCACAGAAGGTAGTTGAGGCCACACAGTTCATTGGCTATATTTAAGAGGGATGTTAGATGTGGCCCTTGTGGCTACAGGGATCAGGGGGTATGGAGAGAAGGCAGGTACAGGATACTGAGTTGGATGATCAGCCATGATCATATTGAATGGCGGTGCAGGCTCAAAGGGCCGAATGGCCTACTCCTGCACCTATTTTCTATGTTTCTATGTATTGTTTGAGGTTCTGGGCACCTTGCACTAACGTTATTCCCTTTATCATGTATCTGTACAATGTAAACGGCTCGATTGTAACATGTAGTGTCTATCTGCTGACGTGGTTAGCCACAGCGCAACAAGAAAAGCTTTTCACTGTACCTCGTACACGGGACAAATAAACTACACTGAACTGATGTTATAGGAAAGATGTTGGGGATCCCCGCACACTAACACTATCCTGCACACACTGGGGACAATTTACATTTACACCAAGCCAATTAACCTACAAACCTGCACGTCTTTGGAGTGTGGGAGGAAACCGAAGATCTCGGAGAAAACCCACGGGGAGAACGTGCAAACTCCGTACAGACAGCACCCGTGGTCGGGATCAAACCCGGGTCCCCGGCGCTGTGAGGCAGCAGCTCTACCCGCTGCGCCATCGTGCCACCCTAAAGGATGTTAGGACGCTAACGGGACTTCAGGAAGCGGGCTAGCGGGAGGGTTTGGTGAGGATGGGGGTGAGTGCGGTGGTGATGAAGTGTGGACCTGCACTAACACTAACACACGGCTTTGCTCTGTGTGACCCACAGATAT
This sequence comes from Amblyraja radiata, assembly GCF_010909765.2. Taxonomy (NCBI): domain Eukaryota; kingdom Metazoa; phylum Chordata; class Chondrichthyes; order Rajiformes; family Rajidae; genus Amblyraja; species Amblyraja radiata. Next base: position 45,296 of record NW_022630877.1, read on the forward strand.
AGATGAATGCACCAACTCCACCATCTGTGGAGCCAACACCTACTGCCAGAACGTGGCGGGATCGTTCCGATGTGTCTGTGACCAGGGTTACGGGACAGTACCAGACGGCCCGGGCTGTGTGGGTAAGCCCCGTCACATCCTCGTATCCTTCGTTGTCAACTTCTCCCCAGCCAACAATGGCCCATTGTGGGCTCCACCCTTCCTTGGTCATCTGTTGCCGGCCCTGCCGTTTCTATCTATCACCTCCTTTCTAAAAGAACGCCCTTTAATTCTGAGGCTGTGACCTCTGGTCCTAGACTCTCCCACTAGTGGAAACATCCTCTCCACATCCACTCTATCCAGGCCTTTCACTATTCAGTAAGTTTCAATGAGGTTATGGGGAGGAATTAGACAGGTCGGACTTGGTTTCCTCGAACAAATAGGGCAGGGGGAGGCGTGGGGGGGGTGGGGGGTTTTTGGGGGGGGGGGGGGGGGGTGGGGTTGGGGTGGGGGGGGGGGGGAAGATGGGGAGGTGACCTGATAGAACTCTTGAAACATCTCCCATTCCTTCTAAACTCCAGACAGACACACAAAGCTGGAGTAACTCAGCGGGACAGGCAGCATCTCTGGAGAGCAGGAATGGGTGACGTTATGTGTTGAGAACAGCCAGTGCTGTCTGTACTGAGTAGGTCTTTCTCTCTTTTCAGATGTGAATGAGTGTGAGCTGATGCAGGCGGTGTGTGGCTCAGCGGCGTGTGAGAACGTGCCTGGTTCATTCTTCTGTATCTGCCCGGGCGACAAGGAAGA
>NW_022630878.1:5000-46057 GCF_010909765.2 Amblyraja radiata
TAAAGGGTTAAAAAGTCAGCCAAATTGAGAAACTGGGGTCTCGAGTAGCGAGTCGGCCTGGTTGATATATTTGGAACAATTAGTCAGCCAAATTGAGAAACTGGGGTCTCATTAGCGGGTCAGCCTAGTTGATATATTTGGAACGATTCGGAATTAAGAAGTCTGTTTTCTCTTTCTTTCTATCTATCTATGGGGAATGCTCTGGATAACAGTCCAACATATCTATCTATGGGGAATGCTCTGGTTGGTGGCCATTTAAAATGTTTGGAGGAACTTGTGGAACGATTGTCCACTATGAATTGATTGTGTTACTAGTGTACTATTAATTTGTCTGATGCGATGCTTATGGTCTTTCGTATGTACTCAGCAAGGACTGTAGTTGTTATCAAAATTTTGATAAAAGGATGGAATGATGAAGCCGAATTTTAGAGAAAATATAAGAAGATATTAAATTGGCTTCTGGGCTAGCTTACAGCTTATATTTAGTCTCAAATTAGGCTTGCCTCAGGTTGCGGGTGTGTGAGATAATAAATCCTATAACATTGTCTCCCAAGTGAGGAAGTGACAGAGAAAGAAACAGCTAGTCACATCTTTGAAGTAAGATGCCATAACCCAAATGGCCTATGTTTATGAGGGACCAAGTGACAGCAGCGAAAGAGCTAGGGTGATCTCTGTGAAGATAAAATGGCATTTAGTAGTTAAGAAAGTAGCTTTTTCAATCTCTCCATACTCCCTGATCCCTTTAACCACAAGGGCCACATCGAACTTACCATTGGTTTGGGGACTGCTCTGCCCGGGACAAGAAGGCTCTGTAGAGAGTAGTGCGTCTCTCCCCTACCCCACACCTCTCCTACCCCCACTCTCCCCTCCACACTCTTCCACCACTCCCCCTACCCCTCCCCCCCTTCTCCCCTTCTCCTCCCCCGCCCCCACTCCCTCTCCCCTACCCCTCTCCCCCACCCACACTCTTCCCCTCTCTCCCATACCCCGTCTCCCCTCCACACTCTTCCCCCAAGATTCAAGATACATTTAATTGTCACATGTGCCAGATGGCCCAGTGAAATGGAATTCCCAAACAGCCATACAATAAAAATAAACATAAAGGACACAACACACTATAGAATTTAACATAAAACATCCCCACACACACACAGCAGAATCACAGTTCCCCACTGTGTGGGAAGGCACCAAAGTCAGTCTCTTCCTCCACTGTTCCCCGTGGTCAGGGTCAGGGTCAGGGTCGGGGTCAGGGTCAGGGTCAGGGTCAGGGTCAGGGTCAGGGTCAGGGTCAGGGTCAGGGTCAGGGTCAGGGTCAGGGTCAGGGTCAGGGTCAGGGTCAGGATCAGGGTCAGGGCCACTCTCCCCCCTCCCCATCTCACCCCCCCCACCACCATATTCCCGGACAGACAGACAGACAGACGGAATAATGTGGCCATTAAACAATAATATTTCCTCACCTTCCTCTGGACTTTAAACCTTGTTCCCGCCGCCAACTGTCGACGCCCGTTAAACCCGCGCGGTCCGTGCAGTCGACGCTCGTTCCTGCCCCGAGCAACTGTCGACGCTGCTCCACCCCGGCAACTGTATAACGCTCGCTCCCCCACCACAACCGGGTGGCCCAACTGTATTACACTCGATCCCGGGCGGCCCAGTCGCTCCACCACCCCCCACCCCGGCAACTGTATAACGCTAGCTCCCCCACCACAACCGGGCGGCACGACTGTATTACAGTCGATCCCGGGCGGCCCCATTGTCGATGCTCGCTCACCCCCGGCAACTGTATAACGCTCGCTCTCCCACTACAACCGGGCGGCACAACTGTATTACACTCGATCCCGGGCGGCTCAATCGCTCCACCCCCACCGCGGCAACTGTATAACGCTCGCTCCCCCACTACAACCGGCCGGCCCGACTGTATTACACTCGATCCCGGGCGGCCCCATTGTCGATGCTCCACCCCCTTCCCTACCCCGGCAGCTGTATAACGCTCGCTCCCCCACCACAACTTTGCGGCACGACTGTATTACACACGATCCCGGGCGGCCCCATTGTCGATGCTCACCTACAACCCCGGCAAATGTATATACGCTCGCTCCCCCACCACAACCGGCCGGCACGACTGTGTTACACTCGATCCCGGGCGGCCCCTTGTCGATGATCGCTCCACCCCGGCAACTGTATACGCTCGCTTCCCCAGCACAACCGGGCGGCCCGATTGTATTACACTCGATCCTGGGCGGCCCCATTGTCGATGCTCGCTCCACCCCGGCAACTGTATAACGCTCGCTCTCCCACTACAACCGGGCGGCACAACTGTATTACACACGATCCCGGGCGGCCTCAATGTCGATGCTCCACCCCCCACCCCGGCAACTGTATAACACTCGCTCCCCCACCACAACCGGGCGGCACAACTGTACTACACTCTGTCCCGGGCGGCCCCATTATATCACGCCCCTCCACCCCGGCAATTGTATAACGCTCGCTCCCCCACCACAACCGGGCGGCCCGACTGTATTACACTCGATCCTGGGCGGCCCAACTTGGGACTTGCTTTCTCCACAAGTTTTTAATCTCTGTTTGTTTTGAGAATCTATTTATTTTTGATGATTACATTTCATTATTTCATTATTTCCATTTACACCATTTTTTGCAAAAGGTCAATATCAACGCTTTTCTTTTTTTTTGGACGTTTTTCTTCAATGTTTATTAAGAATTAAATTAAAAAATAATAATAAATGAATAAATAATGATAATTGGCTTCTGGGTCGAAGCTAGTTGAACATGGTTGCCGGATGTTGCAGGTGGTTGCCGGAGGTTGCAGGTGGTTGCCAGAGGTTGCAGGTGGTTGCCGGAGGTTGCTGGAGGTTGCAGGTGGTTGCCAGAGGTTGAAGGTGGTTGCAGGAGGTTGCAGGTGTTTGCAGGTGTTTGCAGGAGGTTGCAGGTGGTTGCAAGAGGTTGAAGGTGGTTGCAGGTGGTTGCAGGTGGTTGCAAGAGGTTGAAGGTGGTTGCAGGAGGTTACAGGTATTTGCCAGAGGTTGACGGTGGTTGCAGGAGGTTGCAGGTGGTTGCAGGAGGTTGCAGGTGGTTGCCGGAGGTTGCAGGTGTCACAGTTACACTTCCATGAAAACACTGTGTTTCAATATTTATTAATATTTATTAAGAATTAAATTAAAAAATATTAATAAATGAATAAATATTGATAATTGGCTTCTGGGAATTGTAAATTGTCGCTAGTATTTAGGACGGGGGGCCGAAGGGCCTGTTTCCAGGCTGTATCACTGTTGCACTAATGCTAGCAATGTTGCAAAATGTTGAGATTTTAAAACTCAAGTCAGCAATTTATCCCATCAGGTAAAGCATAAAAAGAAGTTTAATTTGACACCTAATTCACTTACATATCTTCAGTATTAAAAAAGTTATGGCCATTTTCATACTCGCAAATTAGCATCTTGTTCCCTATTGCTTTTAGAAACATAGACATAGAAACATAGATAATAGGTGCAGGAGTAGAGGCCATTCGGCCCTTCGAGCCTGCACCATTCGCCATTCAATATGATCACGGCTGATCATCCAACAGTATCCTGTACCTGCCTTCTCTCCATACCCCCTGATCCCTTTAGCCACAAGGGCCACATCTAACTTCCTCTTAAATATAGCCAACGAACTGTGGCCTCAACTCCCTTCTGTGGCAGAGAATTCCACAGATTCACCACTCTTTGTGTGGGAAAAAAATGTTTTTCTCATCTCGGTCCTTAAAGATTTCCCCATTCTCCTCTCCGACTCTCCCCTCCCCTCCCCTCTCCTCTCCTCTCCTCCCCTCCTCTCCTTCCCTCTCCCCTCCTCTCCTCTCCTCCCCTCTGTAAGTTTCTATAAGATCCTCCCTCAATCTTCTAAATTCTAGCGAGTAAAAGCCGAGTCTATCCAGTCTTTCTTCATATGAAAGTCCCGCCATCCCAGGAATCAGTCTGGTGAACCTTCTCTGTACTCCCTCTATGGCAAGAATGTCTTTCCTCAGATTAAGAGACCAAAACTGTACGCAATACTCCAGGTGTGGTCTCACCAAGACCCTGTACAACTGCAGTAGAACCTCCCTGCTCCTAGACTCAAATCCTCTACGGCAAGAATGTCTTTCCTCAGATTAGGAGACCAAAACTGTACGCAATACTCCAGGTGTGGTCTCACCAAGACCCTGTACAACTGCAGTAGAACCTCCCTGCTCCTAGACTCAAATCCTCTATGGCAAGAATGTCTTTCCTCAGATTAGGAGACCAAAACTGTACGCAATACTCCAGGTGTGGTCTCACCAAGACCCTGTACAACTGCAGTAGAACCTCCCTGCTCCTAGACTCAAATCCTCTATGGCAAGAATGTCTTTCCTCAGATTAGGAGACCAAAACTGTACGCAATACTCCAGGTGTGGTCTCACCAAGACCCTGTACAACTGCAGTAGAACCTCCCTGCTCCTAGACTCATATCCTCTACGGCAAGAATGTCTTTCCTCAGATTAGGAGACCAAAACTGTACGCAATACTCCAGGTGTGGGCTCACCAAGACCCTGTACAACTGCAGTAGAACCTCCCTGCTCCTAGACTCAATTCCTCTATGGCAAGAATGTCTTTCCTCAGATTAGGAGACCAAAACTGTACGCGCTGTTATTTATTATATTTATTAATATTTATATTAATTATATTTATATATTTTCACATTATTTATTATATTTATATTTATTATAATATATATATTGTGATGTATTATATTTATATATAATATAATACATATATATATATATTATTATCTATAGGGAGGTTTCACGGCAGTGGGGTCACGACCCATGACCTGTACTGTTGCTACGTTACGCCAAGTGGAGTACAAGCGATGTACTGCAGGTAGGCACTTACGATTGTTTCCAGCGTAGACGGCGGAGAGCGACGGGGACGAGCTGGGCCACAGTTGCTTTGCTGACCACTGTTGTGATCACACGTGTTTGCCGAGGAGCTATTGTCTTAATAAATACATTCGCAAAACTTGGTTGTCATCTTTGCATCCGCCAAAATATCATATTGATATATGACATAATACATATCTATAATATTATAAATGTTATATTATATCATTATATATAATGTTATATTATATCATTATTTATAATATAATACATATTTGTAATATAACATTTTATTTTATATTATTATTATATTATTTATATTTTTCTATATTTATATGTATATTTATTAATATTTATATTTATCTATATTGATATGAAGTATATTTATTAATATTTATATTATTTATATTTATCTATATTGATATGAAGTATATTTATTAATATTTATATTATTTATATTTATCTATATTGATATGAATTATATTAATTAATATTTAGATTAATTATATTTATTTATATTTTCACATTATGTATTATATTTATAATGATATATATATTATGATGTATTATATTTATATTTAATATAATAGATGTATAACATTATTAGTTATAGGTGTCTATTATTATATATTAAGTATTGTTATTATATCATTTTTAGTTTTATATAATTATATAATGATATATGATGATGATATATAATGATATATTATATTTATACATATATATATAATAATAATAATAATAATAATAATAATAATAATAATAATAATAATAATACATTTTATTTATGGGCACCTTTCAAGAGTCTCAAGGACACCTTACAAAAATTTAGCAGGTAGAGGAAAAACATGTAAGTGGAATGAAATAAATAGTAGAGATATGACTAGTACACAAAGTAAAGACAGAATTCAATACAAAACACAATATGAGGCAATTGATGCACAGATGAAAAGGGAGGGGGACGTGGGGCTAAGGATAGGCAGAGGTGAAGAGATGGGTCTTGAGGCGGGACTGGAAGATGGTGAGGGACACGGAATTGCGGATCAGTTGGGGGAGGGAGTTCCAGAGCCTGGGAGCTGCCCTGGAGAAGGCTCTGTCCCCAAAACTGCGGAGGTTGGACTTGTGGATGGAGAGGAGACCGGCTGATGTGGATCTGAGGGACCGTGAGGGTCGGTAGGGGGAGAGGAGGCCAGGGGGAGGGGGGCAGATGGTGGAGGGCTTTGTAGGTGAGGACCAGGATTTTGTAGGTAATCCGGTGGGAGATGGGAAGCCAGTGAAGTTGTTTGAGGACTGGAGTGATGTGATGCCAGGATTTGGTGTGGGTGATGAGTCGGGCGGCTGCGTTCTGGACCAGTTGGAGCCGGTTGATGTAGGTGGAGCTGATGCCAAGGAGATATATATATATACAATATAACATTTTATATTCCACTATTACTATATATTAAGTATCGTTATTATATCATTTTTAGTTTTATATAATTATAAAGGGGGCGATGTCCTGTGCACGGCTGCCCAGCCAGCAGCTGTCTGTCTCTTCATCTTGTATTTTTATTTTAGTTAAGTGTTTTGTTTGGAGGTCTAGACTTTTTAACGTGGGGGGTGGGGGGGAAACTACCTTTCAGGGTCCCTACCTGGTCGGAGAGGCAGCTTTTCTCCGGGCTGCAGCTTCGACCCGTCCTCGCGGCCTACCAGCGGGCCTGGAGCGGCGTTTCCCGTCGGGGACCGCCCAGAACCACGGCTTTCGGCGGCGGCACAGCGCTGGAGCGCTATCGCGGAGCGGGCGATGCCTTGCCCGGGTCGCCGCGCTGGAGCTCCGGTGAGCTGAGACCGCCGGGTAAAACATCGCGGAGCTGCGGGACTGTGGAGCGTCCAGCTGCGGGCGGCGGCGCTGACTTTACACCGGGAGCCTGGGATCTCTAGATGCGATCGCCAGTTGTGGCGCGGGCTTGTCGGCTTCGGAAGCCGCGGCCTCCAGTGCGGAAGCGGCCGTTCCAGGGTTCCCAGGCCGCTGTGGGGGTTCCCCCGACGCCGGAGCAACATCACCCGGCAAGAACGGCCAGGAACATCGGGCCTCCGTGGAGGCAACTGTGGAGGCCTCAATGGGCCCGACTATGGGTGAACTGGGGTTGGGGACTGGACTTTGTGCCTTCCCTCACGGTGGGAGCCATTGTGGGGGGATGTTCTATGTGTTTAAGACTCTCATTGGTGTTATGTCTGTATTCCTTCTTTATGTGCTGCAAAATGGCAAAAAGCATTTCACTTCACTTAGGTATGTTGCAAAACGTACCTGAAGCATCGCTGAAAATCTGTCCCAGCCCGTGTGCGCGATTTTGGCGCCGTTTAGAGGGGGCGGGTTTAAAACACGATTTTCCCTAGGCTGTTCAAATCGAGGATGTTCAGCCTAGTTAATTATTAACGAAAAATCGCTGGAAGATTCCGTCGCTTGAGCTATTATTACTTTTAAGGGCTTTCTCTAATTGTTATAGTAGGTTAAAAATTAACCTCTAAATCCGCGACCGCCGGCAACGTGCCGGATCTCATACAGGGGACAACAGGAGGTAGGCTGTTTATTTTTACATTAAAAAGGGCTTCTTAAGATCCCTTTATACAAAGTTTAATGTTGTGAGTAGCTAATTTGGGCCCCATTATATCCCGCAGTATTTTTCTGGGCATTTGAGGGCACAAATCTACCGCGATGTGAACGTTCTAAACCAGCGCGTTCACAGGAACCCACTAGAAAGCTGATTTAAATGGACTTCAATTTACAGCAATTAAACACTAAATTCCTTCCATTTGGCCTATAAATTAATGTAAATGAGATTTAAAAATCATGCTTTATGGTGAATTATTTGTGAATATTATTTGGACACTTAGGCTATTTAAAAATGTTAATCATTTATTAAGAAATGGATAGATGTTTAGATCTAGTAATTGAAGTTTGAAATTAGCTACAATTGGGTAACTAACTAATTATATGCTTTAATTTCAGGTCATCCAAGTAAGATTATTTTATATTTGTTTCAGAATGCTTCAATCTATGATAACTGAAAATTTCATTCAGTTCTCTTATTTTTTGAGAAAGCTATGGGCTGTTGACTGTCCACGATCACAGCTTTTTTGTTATGTCCATAGAAAATCAATAGGGAACAAGATGCTAATTTCCGAGTATGAAGATGGCCATAACTTTTTAAATACTGGATAGGCTTGGTTTATACTCTCTAGAATTTAGGAGATTGAGAGGGGATCTTATAGAAACGTACAAAATTCTTAAGGGGTTGGACAGGCTAGATGCAGGAAGATTGCTCCCGATGTTGGGGAAGTCCAGGACAAGGGGTCACAGCTTAAGGATAAGGGGGAAATCCTTTAAAACCGAGATGAGAAGAACTTTTTTCACACAGAGAGTGGTGAATCTCTGGAACTCCCTGCCACAGAGGGTAGTCGAGGCCAGTTCATTGGCTATATTTAAGAGGGAGTTAGATGTGGCCCTTGTGGCTAAGGGGATGAGAGGGTATGGAGAGAAGGCAGGTACGGGATACTGAGTTGGATGATCAGCCATGATCATATTGAATGGCGGTGCAGGCTCGAAGGGCCGAATGGCCTACTCCTGCACCTATTGTCTATGTTTCTATGTTTCTATACTTGAGATATGAAAGTGAATTAGGTGTCAAATTAAACTTCTTTTTATGCTTTATCTGATGGGATAAATTGCAGACTTGAGTTTTAAAATCACTGAATGTGACCAATAAAATACCTTTGATATATATAATAATAATAATAATAATAATAATAATAATAATAATAATAATAATAATAATAATAATAATAATAATAATAATAATAATAATAATAATAATAATAATAATAATAATAATAATAATAATAATAATAATAATAATGGATGGGATTTATATAGCGCCTTTCTAATACTCAAGGCGCTTTACATCGCATTATTCATTCACTCCTCAGTCACACTCGGTGGTGGTAAGCTACTTCTGTAGCTACAGCTGCCCTGGGGCAGACTGACGGAAGCGTGGCTGCCAATCTGCGCCTACGGCCCCTCCGACCACCACCAATCACTCACACTCACACACATTCACACACAGGCAAAAGTGGGTGAAGTGTCTTGCCCAAGGACACAACGACATATATGTACAATATAACATTTTATATTCCACTATTACTATATATTGTATTGTTATTATATCATTTTTAGTTTTATATAATTATATATTCAATTCAATTCAACTTTAATGTCATTGCACAAATACTGAGTATGGGTACAATGAAATGCAGTTTTGCGTCAGTCCCTAGTAGTAGTAGTGCATTTAGAAATTAAAAAAAAAAGAAGATACAGAATAATCAAAAATACAGAATAATTAAACAATGGGGACGGAGGGACCGGAGAAATCAATCGGCGGGACTCCGAGTTCAGCAATGTGATGGTTAATTGTAGAAGCTGTTCCTCATCCTACTAGTACGAGACCTGAGGCTCCTGTACCGCCTCCCTGATGGGAGGAGGGCAAATAGTCCATGGTTGGGGTGGGAGGGGTATAATGAAATATGATGATATATAATGATATATTATATTTATACATATATATATACAATATAACATTTTATAGTTCACTTTTACTATATATTAAGTATTGTTAATATATCATTTTTAGTTTTATATAATTATATAATGATATATAATATATATATACAATATAACATTTTATATTCCACTCTCGCTGTTGCTAGAGTTCTAACAAAGACCAAAAAATTTGAACACATTACACCAATTCTTAAATCCTTACATTGGCTCCGTGTATGTCAGAGAATTGATTTTAAAATCCTGCTGCTCACCTATAAATCACTACATGGTTTAGGGCCAAAGTTTATCACTGACATGCTTCCACTATATAAGCCTTCTAGACCGCTAAGATCTTCTGAAACCAATCTGTTAGTGATTCCCAGAGTAAATACAAAACATGGGAAAGCAGGATTTAGTTACTATGCAACAAATAGCTGGAATAAACTTCCTGAAGATTTAAGACTTGCCTCAACTTTGACCACTTTTAAAACAAGACTGAAAACTTTTATGTTTACTTTAGCTTTCAGCTAAATCTTAACTACATTGCACTTTTAACTTTTGCACTTTTTATAATGCATTTTTAATTTTGCTTTTCTTTTCTTTTAGTTCTTCTATTTTATTTCATTTTATTATTTCATTTATTGTATGACATGTTTTTATGTGAAGCACTTTGAGTCTGCCTCGTGTATGAAATAGAAACATAGAAACATAGAAATTAGGTGCAGGAGTAGGCCATTCGGCCCTTCGAGCCTGCACCACCATTCAATATGATCATGGCTGATCATCCAACTCAGTATCCCGTACCTGCCTTCTCTCCATACCCTCTGATCCCCTTAGCCACAAGGGCCACATCTAACTCCCTCTTAAATATAGCCAATGAACTGGCCTCGACTACCCTCTGTGGCAGGGAGTTCCAGAGATTCACCACTCTCTGTGTGAAAAAAGTTCTTCTCATCTCGGTTTTAAAGGATTTCCTCCTTATCCTTAAGATGTGACCTCTTGTCCTGGACTTCCCCAACATCGGGAGCAATCTTCCTGCATCTAGCCTGTCCAACCCCTTAAGAATTTTGTACGTTTCTATAAGATCCCCTCTCAATCTCCTAAATTCTAGAGAGTATAAACCAAGTCTATCCAGTCTTTCTTCATAAGACAGTCCTGACATCCCAGGGATCAGTCTGGTGAACCTTCTCTGCACTCCCTCTATGGCAATAATGTCCTTCCTCAGATTTGGAGACCAAAACTGTACGCAATACTCCAGGTGTGGTCTCACCAAGACCCTGTACAACTGCAGTAGAACCTCCCTGCTCCTATACTCAAATCCTTTTGCTATGAAAGCTAACATACCATTCGCTTTCTTCACTGCCTGCTGCACCTGCATGCCCACTTTCAATGACTGGTGTACCATGACACCCAGGTCTCGCTGCATCTCCCCTTTTCCTAGTCGGCCACCATTTAGATAATAGTCTGCTTTCCTGTTTTTGCCACCAAAATGGATAACCTCACATTTTACTCCTACTCTTTGCTTCCTGTTTGCCAGCCAGTTCTCTATCCACATCAATACTGAACCCCCAATGCCGTGTGCTTTAAGTTTGTAAACTAATCTCTTATGTGGGACCTTGTCGAAAGCCTTCTGGAAGTCCAGGTACACCACATCCACTGGTTCTCCCCTATCCACGCTACTAGTTACATCCTCGAAAAATTCTATAAGATTCGTCAGACATGATTTACCTTTTGTAAATCCATGCTGACTTTGTCCAATGATTTCACCACTTTCCAAATGTGCTGCTATCCCATCTTTAATAACTGATTCTAGCAGTTTCCCCACTACCGATGTTAGACTAACTGGTCTGTAATTCCCCGTTTTCTCTCTCCCTCCCTTCATAAAAAGAGGGGTTACGTTTGCTACCCGCCAATCCTCAGGAACTACTCCATGAAGGGCGAAGACAGTCGCTGAAGTTTAGAAGGATGAGTGGGTAGATCTTATAGAAACATATAAAATTATAAAAGGACTGGACAAGCTAGATGCAGGAAAAATGTTCCCAATGTTGGGCGAGTCCAGAACCAGGGGCCACACAGTCTTAGAATAAAGGGGAGGTAATTTAAGACTGAGGTGAGGAAAACCTTTTCACCCAGAGAGTTGTGAATCTGTGGCCATTTGGGACTGAGATGAGGAGAAACTTTTCCACCCAGAGAGTTGTGTGAATCTGTGGCCATTTGGGACTGAGATGAGGAGAAACCTTTTCACCCAGAGAGTTGTGTGAATCTGTGGCCATTTAGGACTGAGATGAGGATAAACTTTTTCACCCAGAGAGTTGTGTGAATCTGTGGCCATTTGGGACTGAGATGAGGAGAAACTTTTCCGCCCAGAGTTGTGAATTTGTGGAATTCCCTGCCACAGAGGGCAGTGGAGGCCAAGTCACTGGATGGATTTAAGAGAGAGTTAGATAGAGCTCTAGGGGCGAGTGGAGTCAAGGGATATGGGAAGAAGGCAGGCACGGGTTATTGATATGGGACAATCAGCCATGATCACATTGAATGGCGAATGGTGCTGGCTCAAAGGGCCGAATGGCCTCCTCCTGCACCTATTTTTCTATGTTTCTAAAAGTGGGACAGGCCCTTCGGCCTTTGCTGTCTGCTCCAAATTCACAAGGTCAATATAGGAGCAAATTCTAAATATAAATGAAACAATTAATGTAAATGTAAGAAAAGCAATTTCTTAACGCTCTAAATCACCGCGACTTTTTTTAAACAGTTATGCAATCAGCTTTTCATAAAAGATTATTCAAATCAAGTTCAAGTTCAAGTGAGTTTATTGTCATGTGTCCCTGTATAGGACAATGAAATTCTTGCTTTGCTTAAGCACACAGAAAATAGTAGGCATTTACTACAAAACAGATAAATGCCAACGAACCAATTAAGAGGGGTAAAATTTTTGCCCAACTAAAATCGTTGAAAAGCGACATAATGTTTTTGCAGGAGACACACATGAAACAACAAACACAAATAAGATTAAAGGCGAATTGGATAGGCCAAACATACTACTCCTCATTTACTTCTAAATCTAGGGGTACAGCTATTCTTATTAGGAAAGGTATTCCTTTTAAATTAAAGAATACCATATCAGATAAAGAGGGAAGATATATTATAGTTTCGGGTGAAATTTATGCAACCCCACTAACTTTGATAAATATTTATGCTCCGAATTTTGATAACCCCCACTTTTTTGATAAAATTATTGATATAATATCAGAGTTTAATTACCAAAATGTGATAATAGGGGGGGACTTTAACTGTGTTTTAGATTCATATCTAGATAAATCAGCAAAACAAAAGAAGAGTAATTTAAAATCTAAAACTAGCGAACTTCTAAATACATATATAAAAAATACGAATATAATAGATGTATGGAGATCTGCTAATCCAGTTGGAAGGGAATACTCGTTTTACTCTTCGGTGCATAAAACTTATTCAAGAATTGATTATTTTTTAGTGGATATGAAATTAATGCCATATACAAACAACCCAACATACCACATTAGTAGTATCTCAGATCACTCCCCGTTGACATTTTCAGTAAAATTTGAGGGAATGCCGGGCAAAAATTTTTTTTGGAGGTTTAATACACATATTTTAAATGACGTGCAAGGCTATCAATATTTAAAACAACAAATGGAACTTTTTTTCGATACAAATGATATACCAGGTACTTTGCCTTCTTTATTATGGGAAACTTTTAAGGCATTTATGAGAGGAATTATAATTTCATATCAAAGTTTTCAAAATAAAAAGAATAAGACAGAACAATTGTTGTTAGAACAAGAAATCAGACAGTTAGAGATGGATAATGCCAAAGATTCCACGACAGATAAACACAATAAGATAATATTACTGAAATTTAAACTTAATCGAATTTTATCGGCAAGGGTAATAAGACTATTCCAAATGACAAAACAGGAACATTTTGAGTTTGGTGACAAACCACATAAGCTTTTAGCTCGCCAATTGAAAAAAACAAGAAAAGGAAAATACTATAACCAAAATTAAATCAGAGAAAGGTGAATTACTAATACTACCTAAAGATATTAATAATAGATTTGCCCAATTTTATCAAAACTTATATACATCTAAAATTAAAAGAGAAGATAGTAAAATAAAAAAATTTCTAGATAATTGTAATCTTCCAATACTGGACCTTTTGGAACAAGAGGAATTAGGAGCTCAAATTACAATCAAAGAAATAGGTGAAACAATAAAATCGCTGAAAAATGGTAAGACACCGGGACCAGATGGTTTTAATAATGAATTTTATAAAAATTTCAGGAGATAACAACCCCTTATTTATTTAATTTATACTCCCATGCTTTTAAAGAAAACAAACTACCTGAAACACTAACAGAATCAACTATTACACTTATTCCAAAAAAAGATAAAGATTTAGAAGATCCGGGCTCGTACAGAGCTATATCACTTTTAAATACAGATCAGAAAATTTTAGCAAAGATTTTATCAAGAAGATTAAGCAAATATATTAGTAAATTGATAAACCCTGATCAAACGGGGTTTATACCTAAAAGATACTCATTTAATAATCTGAGACGTCTGTTTAATATAATGTACTCGCATAAAGTAGAGGAAGAAGATATATCAATTATTTCTTTGGATGCAGAGAAAGCATTTGATCAGGTAGAGTGGCAATACTTATATAAAGTACTACAAAAATTTAATATGGGAGAGAATTTTATAAGATGGGTAAAATTATTATATGATAAACCGATGGCAAGAATTTTAACTAATAACATGTTATCTCAAAAATTTCAACTATCAAGGGGTAATAGGCAGGGATGTGCACTATCACCCCTGCTATTTGCCCTTATGATAGAACCCCTGGCTGAAAGTATAAGAATTCATCCGAATATTCAGGGCTATAATACCAGAGACTCAAAGAATAAAATCTCATTATATGCAGACGATATACTTTTATATATTACAAAGTCACAAACGAGCATACCAAATTTATTAAACTTAATAGAGGAATTTGGGTCTTTTTCTGGATATAGAATAAACTGGAATAAAAGTGAAATCATGACATTAAAACCTCAAGAACCTACACACTTACTGAAGTTCCCCTTTAAAATCGCAACAGAAAAATTTAAATATTTGGGTATTCAGATTACTAGAAAATATAAAGCATTATTCAATGTTAATTTCATGCCTTTATTAAATAAACTTAATACGTTGATTAAATTTTGGAAAACACTTCCCTTATCATTATTAGGTAGAATAAATGCAATAAAAATGATCTTCCTACCACAATTACTATACCTATTTCAATCTATACCGGTATATATACCAAAATACTTTTTTTTTAAATTAGACTCTAATATTACTAATTATATTTGGGACTATAGATCACATAGAATCACAAAAAAACACTTATGTAAACCAAAAGAGGTCGGGGGACTTTCACTTCCGAATTTTATGTATTATTACTGGGCAGTGCATATTAAGAATATGATTTATTGGTTGGATATTGCTACCCAACAGACAGAATGGATAAAAATGGAGAAGGAGGATTGCCATCCTAGTAATATAGGAACGATCCTCTTCTCCCCAAAAAAACTGAATAACACAATATATAAGAAGAACCCAATTATATATGGTACAATAAGAATTTGGAAACAAATAAAATTATCTTTAAAATTAAGAAATTTATCACTGTTAATGCCAATAGCGAATAACCCTTTATTTAAACCATCTCTTATTGATAAGACATATAACCAATGGGAAAGTCTCGGAATTAGAAGGATCGGGGATATGTATGAAATGGGAAACTTACTATCATTCCAACAATTACAATTAAAATTTAAATTGAAAAACAACCAATATTTTAAATATCTTCAGATTTGCGATTTCGTGAAAAATATATACAAGGATATCAAAAAGTAACTCCTGACTTATTGGAAGAGGCAATGAATATTGAAGCTGACTCACAAAAATTAATATCATATTTATATAATAGTATTCTAAATATAGACCTACCATCGACAGAGGTACTTAGAGAAGAGTGGGAACGGGAACTAATGATAAAAATTACGAAGGTTAAATGGGAAAAATACCTGATATATATTCACAAATGTTCAATTAATGTAAGACATAATTTAATTCAATTTAAAATTGTACATAGATTATATTACTCAAAAACAAGATTGAACAAATTTTATCCAAATATATCCGCCACTTGTGATAAATGTCTAGCCCAAAAGGCAACTATAACACACTCCTTAGTCTCCTGCATAAAACTTTATAGATTTTGGAATGATATTTTTGAAATATTTACAAAATTATTCAAGACAAGAATGGAACCTAATACTGAAATGATTATATTTGGCGTAATGGAAGATGGGAATAAATTGAACACATCTCAAAATCTATTCCTTAACTATGGTTTAATAATAGCAAAAAAATTAATTCTTAAATTTTGGAAGGGTACATCAATACCAACGCTTAAAATGTGGATTGCAAGTATGTTGGACACCGCTCATCTTGAGGAAATGCGATTCCTCCTAATGGATAAATCAGACCAATTCATAACGAGTTGGTCTCCATTCGTCGTTTTTTTGGAATCATATGGTGCAACACAATTGTAAAAAATAACTGTTTCAGGACTGGACGAGGGTTGGTCAAGACTATAAATAATGATCTCCTCTTTTTTTCTTTTCTTCTCTCTATTCTCTCTCTCAACTTTCTTCATTTACTCGTTTTCTTTTTTCACACACTATATATTTCACATCTTTCTATCCTTTACTATCTAACTTCTTTTTCTTATTCTAATCTTTTTTCAGTGTAACAAAAAAAAAAAAAAGAAGTTGTACATAAAATGTATTATGAAAATATATATTAGGCACTTTGGTGCCATATGACTGTACTTACTTCTAATAAAATAAAATATAAAAAAAAAAAAAAAGAAACATAGACAATAGGTGCAGGAGTAGAGGCCATTCGGCCATTCGAGCCTGCACCATTCGCCATTCAATATGATCATGGCTGATCATCCAACTCAGTATCCCATCCCTGCCTTCTCTCCATACCCCCTGATCCCTTTAGCCACAAGGGCCACATCTAACTCCCTCTTAAATATAGCCAATGAACTGTGGCCTCAACGACCCTCTGTGGCAGAGAATTCCACAGGTTCACCACTCTCTGTGTGAAAAAAGTTTTTCTCATCTCGGTTTTAAAGGATTTCCCCCTTATCCTTAAACTGTGACCCCTAGTTCTGGACTTCCCCAACATCGGGAATAATCTTCCTGCATCTAGCCTGTCCAACCCCTTAAGAATTTTTGTAAGTTTCTATAAGATCCCCCCTCAATCTTCTGAATTCCAACATGTACAAGCCGAGTCTATCCAGTCTTTCTTCATATGAAAGTCCTGACATCCCAGGAATCAGTCTGGTGAACCTTCTCTGTACTCCCTCTATGGGAAGAATGTCCTTCCTCAGATTAGGAGACCAAAATTGTACGCAATACTCCAGGTGTGGTCTCACTTTGTGGGGAGGAGAGGAGGGGAGGAGAGGAGAGGGGAGGAGAGGGGAGGGGAGGGGAGGGAGGGGAGGGGAGAGTCGAAGAGGAGAGGATAATGGGGAAATCTTTAAGGACCGAGATGAGAAAAAAAAAAAATTCCCACACAGAGAGTGGTGAATCTGTGGAATTCTCTGCCACAGAAGGTAGTTGAGGCCACACAGTTCATTCGCTATATTGAAGAGGGAGTTAGATGTGGGCCTTGTGGCTAAAGGGATCAGGGGGTATGGAGAGAAGGCAGGTACAGGATACTGAGTTGGATGATCAGCCATGGTTCACCAGACTGATTCCTGGGATGGCAGGACTTTCATATGAAGAAAGACTGGATAGACTCGGCTTGTACTCGCTAGAATTTAGAAGATTGAGGGGGGATCTTATAGAAACTTACAAAATTCTTAAGGGGTTGGACAGGCTAGATGCAGGAAGATTGTTCCCGATGTTGGGGAAGTCCAGAACAAGGGACCACACATACAGTTTAAGGATAAGCGGGAAGTCGAGATGAGAAAAACATTTTTTTTCACACACAGAGAGTGGTGAATCTGTGGAATTCTCTGTCACAGAAGGTAGTTGAGGCCAGTTCGTTAGCTATATTTAAGAGGGAGTTAGATGTGGCCCTTGTGGCTAAAGGGATCAGGGGGTATGGAGAGAAGGCAGGTACAGGATACCGAGTTGGATGATCAGCCGTGATCATATTGAATGGCGAATGGTGCAGGCTCGAAGGGCCGAATGGCCTCTACTCCTGCACCTATTGTCTATGTTTCTATGTCTATGTTTCTAAAAGCAATAGGGAACAAGATGCTAATTTCCAAGTATGAAAATGGCCATAACTTTTTTAATACTGAAGATATGAAAGTGAATTAGGTGTCAAATTGAACTTCTTTTTATGCTTTATCTGATGGGATAAATTGCTGACTTGAGTTTTAAAATCTCAACATTTTGCAACATTGCTAGCATTAGTGCAACAGTGATACAGCCTGGAAACAGGCCCTTCGGCCCCCCGTCCTAAATACTAGCGACAATTTACAATTCCCAGAAGCCAATTATCATTATTTATTCATTTATTACATTTTTTAAATTTAATTCTTAATAAATATTAATAAATATTGAAACACAGTGTTTTTATGGAAGTGTAACTGTGACACCTGCAACCTCCTGCAACCACCTGCAACCTCTGGCAACCACCTGCAACCGCCGGCAACCTCCTGCAACCACCTGAAATCTCCAGCAACCACCTGGAACCTCCTGCAACCACCTGCAACCTCCGGCAACCACCTGCAACTAGCTTCGACCCAGAAGCCAATTATCATTATTTATTCATTTATTATTATTATTATTTAATTTAATTCTTAATAAACATTGAAGAAAAACATCCAAAAAAAAAGAAAAGTGTTGATATTGACCTTTTGCAAAAAATGGTGTAAATGGAAATAATGAAATAATGAAATGCAATCATCAAAAATAAATAGATTATCAAAACAAACAGAGATTAAAAACTTGTGGAGAAACCAAGTCCCAAGTTGGGCCGCCCGGGATCGAGTGTAATACATTCGTGCCGCCCGGTTGTGGTGGGGGAGCGAATGTTATACAGTTGCGGAGTGGAGGGGCGTAATATAATGGGGCCGCCCGGGATCGAGTGTAATACAGTTGCGCCGCCCGGTTGTGGTGGGGGAGCGAGTGTTATACAATTGCCGGGGTGGAGGGGCGTAATATAATGGACCCGCCCGGGATCGAGTGTAATACAGTCGTGCCGCCCGGTTGTGGTGGGGGAGCGAGTGTTATACAGTTGCAGGGGGGGGGGGGCATCGACATTGGGGCCGCCCGGGATCGTGTGTAATGCAGTTGGGCCACCCGGTTGTAGTGGGGGAGCGAGCGTTATACAGTTGCCGCGGTGGGGGTGGAGCGATTGAGCCGCCCGGGATCGAGTGTAATACAGTTGTGCCGCCCGGTTGTAGTGGGAGAGCGAGCGTCATACAGTTGCCGGGGTGGAGCGAGCATCGACAATGGGGCCGCCCGGGATCGAGTGTAATACAGTCGTGCCGCCCGGTTGTGGTGGGGGAGCGAGCGTTATACAGTTGCCGGGGTGGGGGTGTTGGAGCGACTGGGCCGCCCGGGATCGGGTGTAATACAGTCGGGCTGCCCGGTTGTGGTGGGGGAGCGAGCGTTATACAGTTGCCGGGGTGGGTGGGGGGTGGAGCAGCGTCGACAGTTGCTCGGGGCGGGAACGAGCGGCGACTGCACGGACCGCGCGGGTTTAACGGGCGTCGACAGTTGGCGGCGGGAACAAGGTTTAAAGTCCAGAGGAAGGTGAGGAAATATTATTGTTTAATGGCCACATTATTCTGTCCGTCCGTCTGTCCTGGAATATGGTGGTGGGGGGAGGGGGGAGAGTGGGGGGGGCCTGACCCTGATCCTGACCCTGACCCTGACCCTGATCCTGACCCTGACCCTGACCCTGACCCTGATCCTGACCCTGACCCTGACCCTGACCCTGATCCTGACCCTGACCCTGACCCTGACCCTGACCCTGACCACGGGGAACAGTGGAGGAAGAGACTGACTTTGGTGCCTTCCCACACAGTGGGGAAACTGTGATTCTGCTGTGTGTGTGTGGGGATGTTTTATGTTAAATTCTATCGTGTGTTGCGTCCTTTATGTTTATTTTTATTGTATGGCTGTATGGGAATTTCATTTCACTGGGCCATCTGGCACATGTGACAATTAAATGTATCTTGAATCTTGAATCTTGGGGGAAGAGTGTGGAGGGGAGAGGGGGTATGGGAGAGAGGGGGAAGAGTGTGGAGGGGGAGAGAGGAGATGGGGGGGAAGAGGGACAGAGGGGTAGGAGAGGGAGAGATGGGGTAGGGGGAGTGGTGGAAGAGTGTGGAGGGGAGAGTGGGGGTAGGAGAGGTGTGGGGTATGGGAGAGAGGGGGAAGAGTGTGGGTGGGGGAGAGGGGTAGGGGAGAGGGGGTGGGGGGAGGAGAAGGGGGAAGGGGTAGGGGGAGAGAGGGGGAAGTGTGTGGAGGGAGGAGGAGATGAGTGGGGAGGTAGGGGAGGAGAGAGTGGGGGGAAAGAGTGGGATAGGGGGAGAGGGGTGAGAGTGTGGAGGGAGGGGTAGGGGAGAGAGGGGGAAGAGTGGAGAGGGAGAGAGGGGGGGGAGAGTGCGGGAAGAGTTAAATTGAAATCTTTTAATTTAGTTTTCAAGACATAACAAGGTGCAAAGTTGTCCATTTGTTACAGACAGAGTGTACAGAGAGGGAGAGGGGTGGGGAGGGAGAGTGTTGGGTAGGGGAGAGAGGGGGAAGAGTGTGGATGGGTAGGGGAGAGGGGGTGGGGAGAGAGAGAGTGGGTGGGGGAGGAGAGGAGGAAGAGTAATAATAATATATTTTATTTATGGGCGCCTTTCAAGAGTCTCAAGGACACCTTAACAAAATGGATAGAGGGTGGGTGTGGGGGGGGTAGGAGAGGGGGGTGTGGGGGGAGGTGGAGGGTAGGGGTTAAGATAGGGGGTGTGAAGAGTGTGGAGTGAGGGGGAAGATGGGTGGGGAGGAAAGGAGAGTGTGGAGGGAGAGGGGAGGTAGGGACAGGGGAGATGGGGTCAGCGGTGAGAGAGAGTGGTGCGGGGGGAGCGAGGAGGTAACGAGTAATACTAAACACATTTTATTTATGGGCGCCTTTCAAGCGTCTCAAGACCCCTTAACAAAATGGGAGAGCAGTGGGGTTGTGGGGGGAGGAGGGGTGTAAGAGTGTGGAGGGAGGGGGAGATGGGGGGTGGAGAGAGGGATAGGGGGTGGGGAGAGGGAGAGGGGTGGTGGACGAGGGTGAGGAGATGGGTGGTGGAGGAGGAGAGAGGGAGAGGGGTGGCAGAGGAAGAGGGGTGGGGAGAGGTGAGGAGAGGGATGGAAGAGTGTGGGGAGGGGAGGGAGGGGAGAGGAGATGGGGGAGAGAGGGGGAAGAGTGTGTCTTTACATTGTGTACTAGTCATGTCTCTACTATTTATTTCATACCCCTTACAAGTTTTTCCTCTACCTGCTAAATTTTTGTAAGGTGTCCTTGAGACTCTTGAAAGGCGCCCATAAATAAAATATTATTTAGGTATGTTGCAAAACGTACCTGAAGCGTCGCTGAAAATCTGTCGCTGCGGGTGTGCGCGATTTTGGCGCCGTTTAGAGGGGGGCGGGTTTAAAACACGATTTCCCCTAGGCTGTTCAAATTGAGGATGTACAGCCTAGTTCATTATTAACGAAAAATCGCTGGAAGATTCCGTCGCTTTAGCTATTATTACTTTTAAGGGCTTTATCTAATTGTTATAGTAGTTTAAAAATTCACCTCTAAACCCGCCACCGCCCGCAAACGGCCGGATCTCGTACAGGGGACAACAGGAGGTAGGCTGTTTATTTTTACATTAAAAAGGGCTTCTTAAGATCCCTTTATACAAAGTTTAATGTTGCGAGAAGCTAATTTTGGGCCCATTATATCCCGCAGTATTTTTCTGGGCATTTGAGGGCACAAATCCACCGCAATGTGAACGTTCTAAACCAGCGCGTTCACAGGATCCCACTAGAAAGCTGATTTAAATGGACTTCAATTTACAGCAATTAAACACTAAATTCCTTCCATTTGGCCTATAAATTAATGTAAATGAGATTTTAAAATCATGTTTTATTGTGAATTATTTGTGAATATTATTTGGACACTTAGGCTATTTAAAAATGTTAATCATTTATTAAGAAATGGATAGATGTTTAATCTAGTAATTGAAAGTTTGTCCTGGAATATGGTATTAGGGAGAGGGGAGAGGGGGGAGGGGAGAGGTGTGTTAGGGGAGAGAGGGGGAAGGGTGTGGAGGGAGGAGGGGATGGGGTGTGGGAAGGGAGGAGGAAGAGTGTGGAGGGAGGGGGAGAGGGGGAAGAGTGTGGAGGGAGGAGGAGATGGGGTAGGGGGAGAGAGGGAGAGGGGTGGGGGGTGAGGAGAGGGGGGAGAGTATTGCGTACAGTTTTGGTCTCCAAATCTGAGGAAGGACATTATTGCCATAGAGGGAATGCAGAGAAGGTTCACCAGACTGATTCCTGGGATGTCAGGACTGTCTTATGAAGAAAGACTGGATAGACTTGGTTTATACTCTCTAGAATTTAGGAGATTGAGAGGGGATCTTATAGAAACTTACAAAATTCTTAAGGGGTTGGACATGCTAGATGCAGGAAGATTGCTCCCGATGTTGGGGAAGTCCAGGACAAGGGGTCACAGCTTAAGGATAAGGGGGAAATCCTTTAAAACTGAGATGAGAAGAACTTTGTTCACACAGAGAGTGGTGAATCTCTGGAACTCCCTGCCACAGAGGGTAGTCGAGGCCAGTTCATTGGCTATATTTAAGAGGGAGTTAGATGTGGCCCTTGTGGCTAAGGGGATCAGAGGGTATGGAGAGAAGGCAGGTACGGGATACTGAGTTGGATGATCAGCCATGATCATATTGAATGGCGGTGCAGGCTCGAAGGGCCGAAGGGCCGAATGGCCTACTCCTGCACCTAATTTCTATGTTTCTATGAGAGTGTGGAGGGGAGAGGGGGAAGAGTGTGGATGGGGTAGGGGAGAGAGGGGGAAGAGTGTGGAAGGAGAGGGTGGGGGGAGGAGAGGGATAAGGAGGGAGGGTTGGGGGGAGAGAGGGGGAAGTGTGTGGAGGGAGGGAGGTGGGGGAGGGAGGGGGAGAGTGTGGGGGCGGAGAGAGATAGTAGGAGTAGGGGGTAGAATTAAATCGAAATCTTTTTATTTAGTTTTCAAGACAGAGATAGTGTGGAGGGAGTGAAGGAGGGAGAGATGGGGATGGGGTGAGGAGCTGGGGTGATGAGGGAGGGTTGAGGAGGGGAGAGAGATGGGGAGAGAGATGGGGAGAGGGAGGGGAAAGGGAGAAGAAGGGGGGGACAGGAGAAGAGAGGGAGAGGAGATGGAGAGGGGGAGGAGAGAGGGATGGGGGAGAGGAGATGGGAGGAGAGGAGAAGGGGGGGAGGAGATGGGAGGTGGTGAGAGGAAGAAAGACTGGATAGACTCGGCTCGTACTCGCTAGAATTTAGAAGATTGAGGGGGGATCTTATAGAAACGTACAAAATTCTTAAGGGATTGGACAGGATAGATGCAGGAAGATTGTTCCCGATGTTGGGGAAGTCCAGAACAAGGGGCCACAGTTTAAGGATAAGGGGGAAATCTTTTAGCACCGTGATGAGAAAAACATTTTTTTTTCACTCACAGAGAGTGGTGAATCTGTGGAATTCTCTGCCACAGAAGGTAGTTGAGGCCACAGTTCATTGGCTATATTTAAGAGGGAGTTAGATGTGGCCCTTGTGGCTAAAGGGATCAGGGGGTATGGAGAGAAGGCAGGTACAGGATACTGAGTTGGATGATCAGCCATGATCATATTGAATGGTGGTGCAGGCTCGAAGGGCCGAATGGCCTCTACTCCTGCACCTATTGTCTATGTTTCTATGTGGTCTGCCGTTTAGCAGAGTGGGGTGGTGACAGCTATCGGTGGAGGAAAACAGACAATTCCATTATTTTGATTCATCACAGCTCGTCCAATGTCTTCGATGACGGAGCTCCTGGAAAGGTGTGATGATTCACAGCTGCTGGATTTGACAAATCATTACCGCAAGAGGCTGGAAGCGGCGACTCAAGAGGCGGTGGAGAATGTCGTCTTCGTTCTAGCGTACGAGAGATATTTCAGTGAACAAGAGTACAAGGTAGGGAGAGGAATGGATGAGTGGGTAACTTCAGCCGATACACAAATGTTTTCATTCACAAATATTGTGGGCTGAAGGGTCCATTCTTGTGCTGTCCTCGTTGTAATGAGTCGAGTCATATACACGTCAAGGTACAATACATGTTTATTAAAGTCCACTCACTCACACAATTCATCTGCATGGTGTTACAGTAACTAGCAGCTACTCAAATGACCAATAAACATAATATGACATAGTGTTCATAGCAAAAGGATTTGAGTATAGGAGCAGGGAGGTTCTACTGCAGTTGTACAGGGTCTTGGTGAGACCACACCTGGAGTATTGCGTACAGTTTTGGTCTCCTAATCTGAGGAAAGACATTCTTGCCATAGAGGATTTCAGTATAGGAGCAGGGAGGTTGTACTGCAGTTGTACAGGGTCTTGGTGAGACCACACCTGGAGTATTGCGTACAGTTTTGGTCTCCTAATCTGAGGAAAGACATTCTTGCCATAGAGGGAGTACAGAGAAGGTTCACCAGACTGATTCCTGGGATGTCAGGACTTTCATGTGAAGAAAGACTGGATACACTCGGCTTGTACTCGCTAGAATTCAGAAGATTGAGGGGGGATCTTATAGAATCTTAAGGGGTTGGACAGGCTAGATGCAGGAAGATTGTTCCCGATGTTGGGGAAGTCCAGAACAAGGGGTCACAGTTTAAGGATAAGGGGGAAATCCTTTAGGACTGAGATGAGGAAAGCATTTTTCACACAGAGAGTGGTGAATCTCTGGAATTCTCTGCCACAGAAGGTAGTTGAGGCCACAGTTCATTGGCTATATTTAAGAGGGAGTTAGATGTGGCCCTTGTGGCTAAAGGGATCAGGGGGTATGGAGAGAAGGCAGGTACAGGATACTGAGTTGGATGATCAGCCATGATCATATTGAATGGCGAATGGTGCAGGCTCGAAGGGCCGAATGGCCTCTACTCCTGCACCTATTTTCTATGTTTGGATGGCAGGCAGGCAGCACCGGATATCTGGCATCATCATCAGCATCAGCAGCGCTGAGTACCCGGGTCACGTGACAGCGGGCAGGGCCGCCTCTGACGTCACCGCCCGGGAAGCGTCGGGGTTTAAAGGGGAGGGAGGGCGGCCGTTTAAAGGGGAGGGAGTGCGGGGAATCGGCCAACAATATTCCAGTCCCCAGGGCGGTGACGTTTACACCACGAGATGTTCACACGTCCACTGTCAGTCCAGGTCTGGGTTCCTGCAGCGACCTCAGTTCCTTCTTCCCGGTTGGACCGAACTTATTCCCCCACAGGCTGAAACAAGTGGAGGAATAAAGAGGAAATAAACAGGTTAAACAACAGTGTCAATAACAGGGACTGGGGTTAATATTTCAACAACACTTACAGAACAAAATCACAGGAGAAAGAAGCCCGCGGATGGATGGATGGATCCCCTGATATTTGATCACATTAAACATTAACACAAACACTCACCTGATCAGCTTCAGTCTCGGGAGGGTCAGTATGAGGCGGCGGAGAGCGGGGACACATCGGTCTGTGAGGGAGTTGCCTGTCAGGTTCAGCTCCGTCAGTGAGGTGTTTGTACTGAGAGCGGAGATGAGATCCTCGGCTCCAGAATCTGTGAGACCGACACTGTCCAGCCTGGAGATGAGAGAGAGTGAGGGTGAGGGACACAGAGAGACAGGAGACGGTGCAAATCCCCAGTGTTTATCAGTGACACAATTACTGATCATATTAATGTTCAGTGTCAGACACCCAGTGAGTGTAAACACAATCTCTCACAGTCTGGGACTTACCCCAGTGTCTGTATTTTACAGTCCGGGTTCCTCAGAGCCGCAGACACCAGTTTCACTCCGGAATCTCCCAGGTCGTTGTATCCCAGTCTAAACACAAACAGACAGAGTAAGAAACAAACGGATACAAACCCCGCCCGGTGAGGCTGAGATAGACAACTTCCCCCAAAGGGATATTTTTGGAAACACCTCAGCACATTATTGAACAAATCTGTGTGGATGTGGGTGTTTGGTGACTTTCACCATTTATTCTCATTCCCCGACAACCGGGACAAGATTTTTTCTCATTCCCCGTGCAGTGAACGGCGGCAGGGCAGGGCAGGGCAGGCAACAGGCGTGTCCCGGGGGAAGGGGTCGATCACCGTGACCCGGGGGAGCCCAACCACCCCGTGCACAGTGACAGCCGCTCGGCCCCATAGAAGGGGTGTTGGACGGACGGAATAACAAAATAGTGGAACAATTTTACAGTTCAGTGTTAGCGTCAAACGGACAGTTACCTCAAGTCCTGACACTTGTGCAGAACCGGTCCCAGCCGCTGGAGACCTTCACACTGAATGCGGCAGTTCTCCAGATCGAGGTGTTTGATTGTATCACAGAGCCTGATGGCATGAGACAGGACCACACAGTCAATCGGGGTCAGTCCCAGGTCACTGAATGAAAGTGTTTCCACAGATCCCAGTGTCTGCTGAGCCAGTGCAGGATTCTGAGACTCAAACAGGTAGTGCATCGTGTTCAGGAGCCTCCGTTTATCAGCTTCACGCTTTGTGTTTCTAGCCCGGCGTTTAACCTCCCCCTTCACCCAGTCACTCACTCGGCAGATTGTTTGATGAGGGAATTTACCCAGAAACTCCTCCAGGATCCAAGCTGTCCATGGGGAGGATAGACCAGCGACAAAACGGAGAAATACTTCAAATCGCCCGTCTGAATTGCCATGGGCTTCAATGAGGAGTGTCGTGATATCCCCGCGATCTACAGTCAGGAATTGTGCGAGTGCAGCTACAAACTCTTGGATGGTGAGGTGCGGGAAGGTGTACACCACGCTCCGGGCTGAATCCTCTCTCTCCAAAAGTTCCATCAGGAACCCGGACAGGAACTGGGAAGGCTGCAGATTGTATTTGATCAAATCTTCATCTGTGAACACAATGTTCTTCTCAGCCACTCCAGTGAAGGCCATCTGACCAACCCTCAGTAACACCTCACGGAGGTTCTCAATCTCACGGCCGTGGTTTTTCAGGATGTTGTAAATAAAGTAGCAATATAGTTGTGTGATGGTCTTGGGAACTCGCTGCGGGTCTCGGTGTGTTTGTGTGAAGAAGGGGCCCAGTGTCAGGACAAGGATCCAGCAGTAGGCGGGGTTGTAGCTCATGGTGTACAGGATCTCGTTCTCCTTCACATGTTTGAAAACAGCTGCTGCCACCGACTGATCTTCAAAATACCTGGTGAAATATTCCTTCCGTTCCTCACCAACAAATCCCAGGATTTCAGCCCGGACACTGATCTCTGCCTTTTCCAGTAAATGTAACGCAGTGGGGCGGGTGGTGACTAGCACTGAACACCCTGGGAGCAGCTTGTGCTGGATTAAACTGTACACAATGTCAGACACTTCACACCGGGATTCAGGATCTGGACACTGGTGCTTAGGTTCTGTGTCACTCCGACTGTCAGCAAAATCGATTCTGCCCTTGAATTCATCCAGACCGTCGAATATAAACAGCAATCCCTCTGGGTTCTTCCAGACCTCCCGCAGCATATTCCCAAAGTAAGGATACTGATCCAGAATCAGTTCCCTCAGGTTTATTCTGTGTTTAATCATGTTCAAATCCCGGAATTTGAAACTGAAGACAAACTGGAATTGTTGGTATATTTTCCCTGTGGCCCAGTCATGAACAACCTTCTGCACCATTGTTGTTTTTCCGATCCCCGCGACTCCGGACACTGATGCTGAACTCCCCGGGTCTCCGGCCACTGATGCTGAACTCCCAGATCGGGATTTACTCCGGGAAAAGCTCCTCTGGAACAATTGATCAGTCCTGATTTTTTTCAGTTCTCCCCGGAGATGTTTCTTTTGCCATTCCTCATGGTCCCGACCTCTTGCCAGCAGCTCATGTTCCACCAGTGTCCGATCTCGAACAGTGGAGATGATTGTGAGCTCAGCGTATCGATCAAGCAGCAGGAAATTCTTAACCTTCTCATTCATCAGGATGGTGTTCACACTCAGTGTTTCAGTCTGTGTCTGCAGAGTCTCCTTGTGTTTCTGTTGAACATCTGTGGACATAGAGACAGCATGTATTGAGTCTAGGAGCAGGGAGGTTCTACTGCAGTTGTACAGGGTTTTGGTGAGACCACACCTGGAGTATTGAGTACAGTTTTGGTCTCCTAATCTGAGGAAAGACATTCTTGCTATTGAGGGAGCCCAGCGTAGGTTCACCAGATTGATCCCTGGGATGGCGGGACTGTCATATGAGGAAAGATTGAAAAGACTAGGCTTGTATTCACTGGAGTTTAGAAGGATGAGGGTGGGAGGGTCTTATAGAAAAATGTAAAATTATAAAAGGACTGGACAAGCTAGATGCAGGAAAAATGTTCCCAATGTTGGGCGAGTCCAGAACCAGGGGCCACACACAGTCTTAGAATAAAGGGGAGGTCATTTAAGACTGAGGTGAGAAAAAACCTTTTCACCCAGAGAGTTGTGTGAATCTGTGGCCATTTGGGACTGAGATGAGGAGAAACTTTTCCACCCAGAGAGTTGTGTGAATTTGTGGCCATTTGGGACTGAGATGAGGAGAAACTTTTCCACCCAGAGAGTTGTGTGAATTTGTGGAATTCCCTGCCACAGAGGGTAGTGGAGGCCAAGTCACTGGATGGATTTAAGAGAGAGTTACATAGAGCTGTAGGGGCTAGTGGAGTCAAGGGATATGGAGAGAAGGCAGGCACGGGTTATTGATTGGGGTTGATCAGCCATGATCACAATGAATGGTGGTGCTGGCTCGAAGGGCCGAATGGCCTCCTCCTGCACCTATTTTCTATGTTTCTATAAGAGAGGAGGGGAGGAGATTGAGGGTGATTGAGGTGGAGTTGAGGGTGGAGGAGGGCGAGGAGAGGGGAGGAGAGGAGAGGAGAGGAGGAAACATTGCGGATGGTAACAGTCGATGGGATCAATTACAAGTCCAGGACAAAGGGTCACAGTTTAAGGAAAAGGGGGAAATCTTTTAGCACCGAGACGAGAAAAACATTTTTTTTCATACACAGAGAATGGTGAATCTGTGGAATTCTCTGCCACAGAAGGTAGTTCAGGCCACACAGTCCATTGGCTATATTAAGAGGGAGTTAGATGTGGCCCTTGTGGCTAAAGGGATCAGGGGGTATGGAGAGAAGGCAGGTACAGGATACTGAGTTGGATGATCAGCCATGATCATATTGAATGGCGGTGCAGGCTCGAAGGGCCGAATGGCCTCTACTCCAGCACCTATTTTTTATGTTTCTATAATCATGGCTGATCATCCACAATCAGTACCCCGTTCCTGCCTTCTCCCCATATCCCCTGACTCTCTCTCGCTATCTTTAAGAACCCTATCTAGCTCTCTCTTGAAAGAATTCTCTGAGGCAGGGAATCCCACAGACTCACAACTCTCTGGGTGAGAATGACAGACCCTACTGACAGAGAGCAGCTGGCCACTGGAATCCCCGTAGAGGAGTCTGACTACTCAAAATGACCGAGGAATGTGACACTAACACATAGTTCCTTGTCCATCCTCCAGAGCCAGCAAGGAAGGCCCAACGCCCAAGTTGTGACACATTCTCATCAGGCAGCTAAAGACAATACAATACCATTTATTAAAGACAGACATTCAGTTTCAGAATGAAAGGCAGGCTGCTATGGGAATCCCATCCCATCACTTACCTTTCAGGTGAGTGGGCACTTCAGATAAACCCTGCCCCACCGTGTCCATGTAGGCGAGCTGGTCTTTACCTGTTTAAACAGAATAACGTGTTAACATGAGCTTACACCCCAGCGGTATGAATATTGACCTCTAACTTCAAGCGACCCTTGTTTCTGGATGACAAATAAAAGGAATTCAATTCAATTCAATTCCCTCTCTCACCATCCCTCTCCCTTCACAGTTCCCCGACCAGTCTGACTGTCCTTGATTGCATAGAAACATGGAAAATAGGTGCAGGAGTAGAGGCCATTCGGCCCTTCCAGCCTGCACCATTCGCCAATCAATATTACCATGGCTGATCATCCAACTCAGTATCCTGTACCTGCCTTCTCTCCATACCCCCTGATCCCTTTAGCCACAAGGGCCACATCTAACTCCCTCTTAAATATAGCCAATGAACTGTGGCCTCAACTACCTTCTGTGGCAGAGAATTCCACAGATTCACACAGATAAACACATATTGTCTATGTTTCTATGAGACGCTGCGCACGCCCGTCGAGGCGTTGCGTATGGCGTTGAGACGCTGCGTACGTCGTCGATGCTACTGCGGGCCGACAGGCCGTTGCCGCGCGGATTTTTTGAACACGGTCAGTTTTTCAGAGCCCCCCGCGCACGATGTCGGGACCAGCTCCGCACAACTCCATACGGCTCCGGCGATCGAAGTGGGACCGGCCCCGCGAGGCCGTACGGCTCAAGTGACCACGTTAGTTCGCGCTTGCCGCATGCAGTCAGTCGCATGCTGGTGGGACCGGCCCTTAACTCCAGCATTTTGTGTCTATCTTGTATGAAGTGCTTGTAAGATCAGCGGCATTTACAGCTGAAATTTAACAGTCTAATGTTGCCGAACCTTGAGCCAGTATCTCTTTCAATATTCTGCTCAGCTTCGGTAGCGTGTGATGTATTTTCACAAGGGATTCCCACATCAACCTTTGTGCTCCAGAATCGTTCTCCATCACCAGATTCAGGAGCAGTTTGGAGCCGGCCGCTTGTTTTCCTGTCTCTGCAAGCTCAGTCACTCTCTGTAATGAACAAGTCAAGTCACATTTATATCTATAGCACATTTAAAATGCAACTCTCCTTGGCCAAAGTGCTTTACATTTGTTATAAGAATAGTATAAACAAACAAACTACATATATATATACATATAGCCCTCGTTCAGTGGACGTCAGCAAAGGCTGGGGGGTATCGATACGTTTTTAATCTAGACTTAAAGGAGTTGATGGAGGCGGCAGTTCTGATGGGAAGGGGGATGCTGTTCCACAGTCTAGGATCTGCAAGTCTAGGAGTTCCAGAGATGGAGAGAGGGAGAGAGGGAGAGAGGGACAGAGGGAGAGAGGGAGAGAGGGAGAGACAGACAGACAGACAGACAGACAGACAGATAGAAACAGAAAATAGGTGCAGGAGTAGGCCATTCGGCCCTTCGAGTGTCAATACCCCCTGATCCCTTTAGCCACAAGGGAGGGAGGGAAGGAAGGAAGGAAGGAATGGAGGGAGGGAGGGCGGGAGGGAGGAAAGCAGGGAGGAAGGGAGGGAGGGAGGGCGGACAGAAGGAAGGAAGGAAGGGAGGGAGGGGGGGAGGGAGGGAGGCAGGCAGGGAGGAAGGAAGGGAGGGAGGGAGGGAGGGAGGGAGGGAGGGAGGGAGGGAGGGAGGGAGGGAGGGAGGGAGGGAGGGAGGGAGGGAGGAAGGGAGGAAGGGAGGAAGGGAGGGAGGGAGGGAGGGAGGGAGGAAGGAAGGAAGGAAGGAAGGAGGGAAGGAGGGAGGGAGGGAGGATGGATGGATGGATGGATGGATGGATGGATGGATGGATGGATGGATGGATGGATGGATGGATGGATGGATGACAGACAGTCACATAGAAAATAGGTGCAGGAGTAGGCCATTCGGGAGAGAGAGAGAGAGAGAGAGCGAGAGAGAGAGAGAGAGGTGTTGGAGATAAGGCAGGTACAGGATACTGAGTTGGATGATCAGCCATGATCATATTGAATGGCGAATGGTGCAGGCTCGAAGGGCCGAATGGCCTCCTCCTGCACCTATTGTCTATGTTTCTATCACTGGAAGTCACATGCCCAAATGGGAATTGAAGACAATTGGTGAGTTGTGTTGGAGCTGTGAGCTGGTGTTGCTCAAATACAGGCTCAGTGTTGCAGCATCCACACACTCCTTTGTGAGTTTGATCAACATGGGCCCCGGATATTCCTTTACATTGATTCTCTCAGTCTGTGTTAAATTTAGAAGCAACACACAATCTGCGTCCGTTACACTTACGTGACACTCTTGCCCAGTGAAGTGATCCGTGCTCATTACCATGAGGCTAACTCCCTCCACACACTCTTCAATCGCCTGCTCCAGTCGGTCCCGGTAGAAACTCGTCAACTGTAAGAGCTGGTGATCATCGCAGTTTGACATGAAAGCGGAGATTGCCGAGTTTATATCTGTGAACACAGGAGGAGAAGTAAAACATCATCTGAGAAATCCTTCACCACTGGCCCTCACTTCACACTTCCATGGGTAAAGTTGTGAGACCACACCTGGAGTATTGTGTGCAGTTTTGGCCTGTTGGCCTTCATAACAAGAGGAGTTGAGTACAGGAGCAAAGAGGTCCTTCTGCAGTTGTACAGGGCCCTGGTGAGACTACATCTGGAGTATTGTGTGCAGTTTTGGCCTGTTGGCCTTCATAACATGAGGATTTCAGTATCGGAGTAAAGAGGTTCTTCTGTAGTTGTACAGGGCCCTGGTGAGACCACATCTGGAGTATTGTGTACTATTTTGGTCTCCTAATTTGAGGAAGGACATCCTTGTGATTGAGGCAGTGCAGCGTAGGTTCACCAGATTAATCCCTGGGATGATGGGACTGTCATATGAGATAAGATTGAAAAGACTAGGCTTGTATTCACTGGAGTTTAGAAGGATGAGGGGCAGGGTTTTTTTTTTATAGAAACATATAAAATTATAAAAGGACTGGACAAGCTAGATGCAGGAAAAATGTTCCCAATGTTGGGCGAGTCCAGAACCAGGGGCCACACACAGTCTTAGAATAAAGGGGAGGCCATTTAAGACTGAGGTGAGAAAAAACATTTTCACCCAGAGAGTTGTGAATCTGTGGCCATTTGGGACTGAGATGAGTAGAAACTTTTCCACCCAGAGAGTTGTGAATCTGTGGAATTCCCTGCCACAGAGGGCGGTGGAGGCCAAATCACTGGATGGATTTAAGAGAGAGTTAGATAGAGCTCTAGGGGATAGTGGAGTCAAGGGATATGGAGAGGAGGCAGGAACGGGGTACTGATTGGGGATGATCAGCCGTGATCACAGTGAATGGCGGTGCTGGCTCGAAGGGCCGAATGGCCAACTCCTGCACCTATTGTCTATTGTCAAACTTCCATGAGTGCATGAGAAAAAGATGCAGTTTTAACATCACGTATTGGCAGTCAACGGTTCCCACTCCCTCACCATTCATCACTCCGAAACATGTTCTCTACCTGGGCCACAGGGAATAGACAATACGTGCAGGAATAGGCCATTCAGCCCTTCAAGCAATGGTGTGAACCTACGCTGGGCTCCCTCAATCACAAGGAACTCCTTCCTCAAATATTTTTCTCATGCACTCCGCGCTGGCCATATTTCCCGCAAGTCCAGGGAGGGCTGTAGGCTCACCTGGTGGGACAGGCAGAGTTGAGCTGGGTTTAGCGCTGTTTCTCTGCGCTGGCTGTGGGCCTGGGGGTACAGCTCGCATCTGACTCCCGACCGCAGTCCCACCCCCCCCCCCCCCCGAGCCCCACTCCTCCCTCCTCCAATCATCGCACTGAATCATCATGTCCCGCCCCCATTGCCTGCTGACCGACGTCTCTCTTGTCCAATCGGCGCCCTCGATCAGCAGTCCCACCCCCACTAAATCCGGATGACAAAAACTTGGGGGGGACGTGTGCCCTCTGGCCCCCCGGGTTTTCCGCCCCTGGGGTCAAAGCTCATTTCTGCGCAGAATCTGATCCTGGACTCTGATATTCTGACTACATTTGCAGCAACTCAGATCAAGAAGATTCAAGTTCAAGAAAGTTTACTGTCATATTTCCCAGAGAGAGGACAATGAAATTCTCGCTTTGCTTCAGCACAACAGAACATAGAAGGCATGAATACAGAACAGATCAGCGTGTCCATATACCATTGTATAAATATATACACACATGAATAAATAAACTGATCAAGTGCAAATAACAGATAATGGGCTATTAATGTTCAGAGTTTTGTCCGAGCCAGGTTTATTAGCCTGATGGCTGTGGGGAAGTAGCTATTCCTGAACCTGGACGTCGCAGTCTTCAGGCTCCTGTACCTTTTAATATTTGCTGTCAAAGGAACATCCGGAAATTGGGATGCTTTGAAAAATGTGTTGACAAGAGTTCAAGGCATGCATGCTCATATCAAAGAGAACGGCAAGACAAGTGGGAGTAAGTAAGCTTGCATGATGAGAGAATTTGAGGCTCTGGTCAGGAAAATGGAGGCAGCTTGGGATCGATATAGGAACGTGGGATCAAGTTTATTTCCAGAGGAGATTCGGGAATTGTGGAGCATACTAAAGGAGGAAATCAGACAGGCATAATGGGGCATATGTTATGTACCAGTGTAGATGGGGCATCTTGGGCCGAGGATGCTGTTTCCTTGCTGTATGAGTCTATGACTATGATTTGGATTAATGAAGCCAAACCTGGAGATGACACATAGAACACAGAATAGTACAGCACGGGAACTGGCCCTTCAATCCCCATATATGCACCAACATTATCATGCCAATTTGAGCTAATCCCTTCAACCTGCTCGCGGACGGGATCGCTCTGTTCCCTGACTGTGTCAGTCATGTGTTAATCTAAATAGTGTTTCCACCAACTCCTCAGCCAGGAAGTTCCAGGAACCTAGCAAAGTCTGCCTAAAAAAAGCCCAGCCTGTCCCCTTAAAACATTCCTCTCACCAGAACCACAATTCTGCAATGATCCACAATTCTGCAAATGGTTTTATTGTTTTTTAACTTACTAACTTGACCACCGACGTTTTTGTCCAAACCATGGCATTGTTTAGAAATTACAGAAGTTCCAGAACTGATCCTTGCAGAATACTATTGGTCAAGAACCTTGTCAGAAAAACTTTCCCATTTCCCCTCGCCCTA
This sequence comes from Amblyraja radiata, assembly GCF_010909765.2. NCBI lineage: Eukaryota > Metazoa > Chordata > Chondrichthyes > Rajiformes > Rajidae > Amblyraja > Amblyraja radiata. Next base: position 39,661 of record NW_022630878.1, read on the forward strand.
ACCTGTTTGGTTTTTTTCTTCTCTGTCCCTAGTCTTCACCATTCTGCAGCATCCACCCCCCCCCCCCCCCTCCCATTTCACTCACCTGCTCCTTGGAGGGGACTCGATGATTCCTTGTTTGATGAATCTCGGTCATGATGGATTTCGTCACTTGGTTCAGTTCCAGGGGCGTGAACCACGTCTCCTATTCCTCTTTCTCGGGACTGACATTGTTCCCTTTCCTCTTCGGCGGGTTCACATTCCATTGAAGTTCTGTTTTCAATCCCACTTTGCTTTTCTGTCGTTGTTCCTGTGTTCTGACCATCGTTCTTTGATGAAGTGACTGGCCAAAGTCTTTTGAGGAACTTGCCCACTTGAGTTAATTTCCCACCTGAAAAATAAAAACATAAATTGCAGTTGCAGAGCAATTTCAAATTGAGAAAACCACAGGTTGGGAATAGCCGGTAGCAATCTGAGCTGACATTCTGGGGGAAGTGGAAGTTAATGGTCATCTTAGAAATAGAGCAAGCTAAGCCATTTGACCCAACTTAACTAAAATTACCCATCAAATCTAGTCCCATCAATCCACGGCTTGACATTTCATCTCTCTAAACCACTCTGTCCAAATGTATTTTGAGGAAAAGATTTAACAGGAATCCGACGGGTTACTTTTTCACACAAAGGGTGGTGGGTGTATGGAACAAGCTTCCAGAGGAGGTAGTTGAGGCAGGAACTATCCTAACGCTTAAGAAACAGTTAGACAGGATGATGGATTGAACAGGTTTAGAGGGATATGTGGCAAGGGCGGGCAGGTGAGACTAGTACAGCTAGGAGGTGTTTTAGCAGTGTGGGCAAGTTGGGCCGAAGTTCCATATACCTACCACTGTGTGAAGATGTTAACCCTCGGGATCCTATTAAATGGTTCCCCTCTCACCTTAAGCCCTTAAGATTCTTATGCTCTGAGGAAAAATACCTGTGCTAACACCCTATTTATTTACCCCTCGTCCCATGATTTTATACATCCCTAAGATCACTCTTCAATCTAAATATTTCATAATACTTTATTGTCACAAGTACCAAGGTAGAGTGAAACACTTTGTTGTGCACACAGATGGGTAAAATCATACAGCAGACCTCAACTGGGAGGGATAAATAAAGCCAGGATATTCACTAGCAATGTTACAAAATTTTGAGATTTTAAAAATCAAGTCTGTAATTTATCCCATCAGACAAAGCATAAAAATAAGTTTAATTTGACACCTAATTCACTTTCATATCTCAAGTATTTAAAAAGTTATGGCCATTTTCATACTCGGAAATGAGCATCTTGTTCCCTATTGATTTTCTATGGACATAACAAAAAAGCTGTGATCGTGAACAGTCAAAAGCCCATAACTTTCTTAAAAATTAAGAGAACTGAATGAAATTTTCAGTTATCATAGATTGAAGCATTCTGAAACAAATATAAAATAATCTTACTTGGATGACCTGAAATTAAAGCATATAATTAGTTAGTTACCTAATTGTAGCTAATTTCAGACTTCAATTACTAGATCTAAACATCTATCCATTTCTTAATAAATGATTAACATTTTTAAATAGCCTAAATGTCCAAATAATATTCACAAATAATTCACAATAAAACATGATTTTTAAATCTCATTTACATTAATTTATAGACCAAATGGAAGGAATTCAGTGTTCAATTGCTGTAAATAAATGCCCATTTAAATCAGCTTTCCAGTGGGTCCCCGTGGAACGCGCTGGTTTAGAACGTTCACATTGCGGTAGATTTGTGCCCCAAATGCCCAGAAAAATACTGCGGGATATAATGGGCCCAAATTGAGCTACTCGCAATATTAAACTTTGTATAAAGGGATCTTTAGAAGCCCTTTTTAATGTAAAAATATACAGTCTCAACTTCAATTATTTGCTTTATGAGACCCTGCGGTTGCTGGCGGTCGCGGGTTTAGAGATGGATTTTTAAACTACTATAACTATTATACGAGGCCTTTAAAACTAATAATAGCTTTTGCGACGGGGTCGTCCAGCGATTTTTCGTTAATAATTAACTAGGCTGAACATCTTCGATTTGAACAGCCTAGAGAAAATCGCGTTTTAAACCCGCCCCCCTCTAAACGGCGCCAAAATCGCGCACACCCGCAGCGGCAGATTTTCAATGACGCTTCAGGTAGGCTTTGCAACATACCTACCTCTCACCTTAAGCCCTTAAGATTCTTATTCTCTGAGGAAAAAATACCTGTGCTAACACCCTATTTATTTACCCCTCGTCCCATGATTTTATACATCTCTAAGATCACTCTTCAATCTACATATTTCATAATACTTTATTGTCACAAGTACCAAGGTAGAGTGAAACACTTTGTTGTGCACACAGATGGGTAAAATCATACAGCAGACCTCAACTAGGAGGGATAAATAAAGCCAGGATATTCACCATGAATTGCAACGGTCCTAGAGACCACTGAGAAACACTGAGATCCCTAAAGTCAGCAGCACACACGAAGACGACATTGGCATTCTTGACATCAGCTGCAGCACAGAATGCAAGTTACAGGGAGGCCTTGTTACCAATTTGTTTAAGTTTAGTTAGAGATACAGCGCGGAAACAGGCCCTTCCTGCCCACCGGGTCCGCGCCTACCAGCGATCCCCGCACATTAACACTATCCTAGAACTGCTAGGGCCGAATTTTACATTTACCAAGTCAATTAATCTACATACATGTAAGTCTTTGGAGTCTGGGAGGAAACCGAAGATCTCGGAGAAAACCCACGCAGGCCATGGGGAGAATTTACAACCTCTGTACAGGCAGCGCCCGGAGTCAGGATCGAACCCGGGTCTCCGGTGCTGCATTCGCAAGGCTGCGCATAGAAATGAATATTTCAAGTACCAGCAGAGACTGGAGTGATTGAAGTCATCGTCCTTGAATCTGGGCCAGACATGCAGTGATCTAATAGAGGTACAGAATACTATGAGAAAAGTAAGGTCAATGGAAAATATAGTTATAATAATAATAATAATACATTTTATTTGCGGGCGCCTTTCAAAGTCTCAAGGACACCTTACAGAGATTAACAAGAGAGAAAAAACATATAGTCGGAGAAAAATAAATAATAAGGACATCACGAATACACAAATTAAAGACAGAAATCGCTCCAAAGACAAAAAATTAAAAACACAATGTGAAGAGAGAGCAGCGGCAGCTAAAGCGCGCCAGCTTCCACTCTTCCTTCCGACAGCCATCTTGGACACAGACTAACATATTAACGTACACACAAAAACATAATCATCCCCCCACAATGATTGCCACTGTGGGGGAAGGCACAATGTCCAGTCCCCATTTCCAGTTCTCCCAAAGTCAGGCCTATTGAGGCCTCCGCTATAGTTCTCTCCATAGTAGAGGTGGTTAACACCAGGGGGCATGGATTTAATGTGGGGACCATGAGATTTAGAGGATGATCTTTCAGGAAGAATCTTTCAGCAGTGATGGCTGCAGTCTGGGACCCACTGCTTGAGGTGGTGTTGGAGGCAGGTACTCTGTCACAACATTGTAGGAGCACCTGGATGTCCATTCCAACTATAAGTTGATAGTAGGCGACAGACCAAGTGCTCAGAAATGGGATTAGTGTAGAGATATTGACAGGATGGAGACGGGTCAAAGGCTCATTTCTGTGCACTGAATCTGATTCTGGACTCTGATATTCTGACTTAACTTTGGCGGCAACTCAGATCATATGTTTCCAGAAAGAGGGCTGATTTATCGGACAATTCCTGCATCCGCCCACCTGTGACTGTGATGTCCCTGTAGATGTCAACTCTCTGGGCTCAGCCCCTTCCCTATTCCCACTTCCGTGTGAACCTCATTTCCTGCATCAGGTGTACACCCACTGTCAGAGCATCATATATATGTCACAGAACGTTCACAAACCTGTTTGTTTCTTTGATGTAGAGGCCACTGAATCACCTTCCCAGTTACCACCTTCAGCCATGATGTCGACAGGCGTTCACAAACTCTGTAGCTCTGGAATAAACAATATTAACAGAACCATCAGGTGACAATTGAATGTGAAGGAAAACATTGCCTTGTGAACCAACAAACAGGCATTACAGTGCAGCGGAGATGTGGAAACACCCCATCCAAACAAGATGGTAAACCCCTGCAAATTAACAACAAGAAAGTAGACCACCAAGCTCTTCATGTCTGCCCTGTCATCCATAAGACTATGTGATCTATCCCATGGCAGCAATTCAATCAGTTTGTGCCAGATCGCTGAAGCTGTCAAACACCCTGAGCACCGTATCACTATTCCAGACCAAACACGGCCAACCCCAACAGCCACATCTCACCTGTTGGAGGCTTCAACACTCCAGAGAAAGAGGAAAAATACCCACTGATGGGGAAATTACTATCAACACTCTGCTGGCCCTATTCTTCCCACAACCCTGCCATCCAGGACAAAAGCTTCCACACCACCATGTTACCCATTGCCAAATTCCCCACTAGCCGGACCGGGAATTAAACCATTTCATGGGCCAACCGCAAACGTCCCAACTCTGTAATCCCACTGCTCCATGCACATTCCACCACATCCTGGTGTTCCATTCCAGAATAGAAGGATTATATCCCAGGCCTGGACTCTGCAGGGTCTCCATAATGTCAGGTGATGTCTGCAGTACCACCACCAGTCCCACTTCACAGGAGAATTCATCCGTCTCATCTCTACAGGACGCTGCCCAAACCCACCACAAAGGTTCATCGGACGGCGTTACCTAGGAGGGAGCTGGAGACGTCAGGCGCCAGGAGTGGCCAGTAGGACGGTGAACTGGGTTCATTGCCTACAGCGATTGTAGTAGGTGGAGGCCCCCACGAGACACATAGATGGGTGAGGAGAGGGAGGTCAGTTCACAGGAACTGCACCAGGCACATCGAACCTCGGGGCGGATCTGATTTGGACTTTGAAAATGACGTGCCCTGCATGGTAATATGTGCTTTTAGAATTTTCACTGTAGAGTTACATATTGAACTACTGAATCTGTGAACAAACATTTGGTCCTGTCATGCACTCAGTCTCTCCAACTGATCATCCTCAACAAACATGGATTATCCCTGTACTATCTGCAGAACTTCTCCATGATCATAGCTTTAAAGAGAGCAATTCTGGCATTAAATGGTACAACTTCTGGTCCCGTAACTATCTCAGCTGTGGACAGGTGATCTCTCCCCTACCTTGAAAACAATATCTAGCATCTAAATCAAACGTATTTGTGTATCTTACCGTTGTGTGTGATCTGGCCCAAGGACAAATGACTAGCATTTGTTACCAGGGTAATAAAGACAATGTGTATTTACTTTATTGATTAAAATAGTGCATGCAGAAAACTGGAAAGTGCAATGGTGGATGATCCATTAACAGAACTGGGACTGGTAATCCAATGCTGCTCAAACTGCTGAGAGTTTCCAGCATGTCACCATTTTCCTCTTTTTCTTCAGATCTTCTGGAATAGCAATATTTGTTTTTAATTCCATGCCCAAAAAACTGGTTGCAAAGTCACACGTCATCCTACAGTGGTGATTAGGTTTGTGTAAATTTCATACTTCCATTCGCATTCCCGATAGTCCCAACTCGTTTGTTCTCATTTCATTATTGTACAAAACGCATTCTGTGTTGCAAATCCTAAATCCTTAAAGTAGCATTTCCTCTTACTATCATTCTGCTGCTCCTTCTCCTGGGATCACAGTCTCCGCTATGACCAGAGGGTGATAACAAATGTGCACTCTCCTTACAGAAAGCTGGGAAATGACTTAACTCTGGCAATGGAGGAATTTGCCCACCACAAATAACTTTGGGGGGCGAGGACTCCTTCCCATGGAAGTGCGCTGTAATAACAACAAGCTGACGGTTTCATTATGAAATAGTTCCCTGAACATTCAGCCATTTAGTAAGTGTAAAACAAACTGGGACATTTTCTTTGACTCCACCAGACTGCTCAGCGCATTCACCACATCAACTGTTAGTTCCAACTTTATAGAAGTCTATGAGATTTGCAGCATCTACACAAACACATCCAATGACAAAACACAGCTATTGCTCAACATGACTTTTCTGCTTCAATCTATCACTGGGACACATTTACTCATAACAATAAATTCAATGTCCTGCCAAGAGCAAATCAAATTCAATGGTGAAATTTAACCGAAATCTCCCCGCAAGATTAGACCCGTCCACTGCGGACCGTGATAATACTCACCGATGGAAATCTGCTGTCCTCGCTTCCCGGTTCTCACCCCGGCCCGGACAGTGGAGTCCCGCTACTCTCACCACTCCCCCAGCCAGTTGCAGTCTCTCCTCTCCTCTCCTCTCCCCCGGCCCGCACAGTGGGTCCCTCTCCTCTCCC